>NC_134502.1:31166687-31194187 GCF_040206685.1 Ascaphus truei | reverse complement strand
TTGGTTCATATACCTATATATCGGTCTCTATTGGTACATATACTTATATATCGGTCTCTATCGGTCCATATACTTATATATCTGTCTCTATCGGTACATATACTTGTAGCAGGGTCACCCCTGACTACTAATCTGCCCTTCTCCTGGCAGTAAGTTCTGGTATAAGCAGGCCTTGCCAGTAGTCATCATGGGGTTTTCCCCTTCACCTTTGGTACTGCACTTGAGTGACAGCAGGGGGGGGGGGGGTACATCCTGTTGTAGCTGGGACAACGGGGTGCCCGCCCTCTGGCTGTACTTAAGGGCAGGACCGACCCTAAATTTGGAGGTTGTTCCTTCCTCTCTGAGGAAGGCAGGTCACACGTCTGGGAGCCTGAGATTGGGGCCTACCCATGTTCTTCTTCCCTGCGGGGGAGAGTGAGTGTGGACCAATACCTCTGCCCCCGTCTGCCTATTGGGCGGTATGTCCTTACTCGCGAGTGTACTTAAAGTGAGTGTCCTTAAACCGGGGTATGCCTGTATCTCAGACACGCTGCTGTTCTAGATCTGTTTGCGAGCGCACATTTTATATACTGTTGCAGTCCTACACAAAGTGTGAAACTTTAGCACACTCGGAGTGCGTCTGTTTTTTCTTTTTGTGTTTTCCGCAGATATCCTTGAGGGATTGGTGATCCTTATATTCAGGCTGCAGGGACTCCGGAGAACTGTGTACTGGGACTGGTTTACTTCCTTTAATACACACACACACACAAACACACACACACACACACACACACACACACACACACACACACACACACACACACACATATATATATACATATATATATACATATATATATATATATATATATACATATATATATATATATACATATATATATACATATATATATATATACATATATATACATATATATATATATATATATATATATATATATACTGTACATATATACACACACATACATATACATATATACACACACACACACACATATATGTGGGGTTCTGACGAAGACAATACTGTTGAAACGCGTCGGGTGATTCAGTGAGAGAGGATCGCCTATGTGAGAGGAGTAATCCTGTTCCCCCCAGTGTGTGAGTTGTATTGGCAGGAAGAGAGCTGAACAGGAAACAGTGCGCATAGAGCACCCGGCAACTCTACGTTGGACATCGCGCGAGAGGTGAACTAACCCCCCCGCGTGATGCGGAAGCGGTGAGTGAGGTTGGTCTAGTAGGAGGAAAGCTGTGCGTCTGGAGACGCCAGTGACATCGATCCGGAACCCCGAGACGGGCTACATGGAGAGGGGTGACTCACCCCACCCACCCAAAACTCAAACAATTCATCCCCCCACCCACCCACAATTCACCCCCACCCACCCAAAACTCACCCCCCCACCCACCCAAAACTCACCCCCACCCAAAACTCACCCCCACCCACCAAAATTCAGCCCCCCCCCATCCACCCACCCACCCAAGATTCACCCCCTCACCAAACAATTATTCGGTATTCACATCCCGGGCAACGCCGGGTCTCTCAGCTAGTATAATATAAAGATACAAGCGAAGGAGAAGCAGGATAACCCCTTCCCCTCCTCCTCCCTCTATGCAAAACAGCTCCCTGGAGATCACACTGCAAACAAGCAGTTTTGCCCTTATATCCACCATCCAGAAGATCATCACGAAGGGTAAGGAGACCCATTTGGATTGACATTGAAGGTCGCTGTATGTGATACGTGAGACGGACTGTACTACAAGGACCTAGGAAGTCTTTTCCACCCTCTCTTGCCACACGGGAATTAATATCTGCCCACATTCTGTCAATATATGTGACATGCATTGTGCATCAAGGACATTATAAGTCTTTTTAAAGACTTTCATTTATATTGGACAGTTTTCCACACACTATATTGATTGTGATCCACTCTCAATATTGCATAGATTGCATTTTTTTTTTATTTTTATACCTAAATGTTGGTCATTATTTTATAATAAAATTCAAGAAGAACACTATCCACCTCAGTTTTGAACTGACTAATACGACACAAAGTTCTACCCATTGCATCTACCGTTGAATTAACCAACGAATTCTACATACGGGACATTATTCTCATGGATACAAATTTATATGGTGACATTTTGTCTTATTAGAGATTCGAATCAGCTGTTCCTCCATTCTCATATTTCCAGTGTGGGATACAATTGTTTACCACATTAATATATCATTTTTCTCCCTCCTGTCTTATCCCTTTGTGCCTAGGTCATCTACGTATATATATATATATGTGTCACCATATAAATTTGTATCCATGAGAATAATGTCCCGTATGTAGAATTCGTTGGTTAATATATATATATATATATATATATATATATACAGTGTTCGACAAACCTATACATTTGCTCGCCCCGGGCGAGTGGATTTAACCCCCGGGCGAGTAAATATTGGCCCAAGCAGCACACGTTTGGTACTAGGTGGCGAGTAGATTTTTTGGTGATTTGTCAACCACTGTATATATATATATATATATATATATATGTGTGCAAAATAAACAGATCCAGACTGGTCTTATATACTGTATACAAAATATTTTAATTAGGAATATTTTTACTGTTCATAAAACAGATTAGAGTCCACATTTCTAACAAACTTCAGGTTCCAGTTAACCCCCAAAAAATCCAGACGGTCAATATTGGTCATTAAAAGAATAATTCTGATCTCTGTTATTTCAATGTCAATATATATACTGTATATTGCCTTGATTTTGCATGAGAAGTGATATATGGAGCAGTTATATGGGGCAATAGGAGGAGTTATAGGGAGGGGTTATGTGGGGCAATAGGAGGAGTTATAGGGAGGGGTTATATGGGGCAATAGGAGGAGTTATAGGGAGGGGTTATATGGGGCAATAGGAGGAGTTATAGGGAGGGGTTATATGGGGTAATAGGAGGAGTTAGAATGAATATGGGGAAATAAGAGGAGTTATAGGGAGTAATTATATGTGGCAATAGGAGGGGTTATAGGGAGTAATTATATGGGGTAATAGGAGGAGTTATAGGGAGCGGGTATATTGGGTAATAGGAGGAGTTATATGGAGTAATAGGAGGAGTTATAGGGAGCGGTTATATTTGGTAATAGGAGGAGTTTTTGGGAGCGGTTATATGGGGCAATAGGAGGAGTTATAGGGAGGGGTTATATGGGCAATAGGAGTTTTAGGGAGTAATTATATGGGGCAATAGAGGGAGTTTTATGGAGTAATTATATGGGGCGGGTATATGAAGCTTGTATGAGGAGTTACAGGACGCTGCTATGTGGGCTAGAGCTGTGATTATTAAAAAATCAGTAAATTCAATTGATAAATTAAATGTAAATGTATCTAGACCTGGGTTCATCAGAAACGCGAGTCATATGATCTGAAATCTTGGCGATGCAGTCTCTCATCTTTAATCGTTTCAAACCGTCTTATCTTCCCAGAAAGAACATCTACGTTAGGAACTTTTACAACCTAAAATGCTAAACAGAACAACTCTAGTTTCAAAAATGTGGGGGATAATTTGTGCATGTTGTTTCCTCCTCTCCTTGGCTCCAGCCACCTCCTGCTGATTGGCTGCATTACCCAGCAGCAGCCCTCCTCTCTCTCTGAGACATCCCGCTCCTCCCTCCCCCACCCCCCCCAAGCCGATCAGGTTACTATGTCAGAGGAGTAATACCGGACACATACATGCCGTACGTGCACTGGTATTGAAGTGGTAGATTTGAAGTAGAGATACAAGACAGTCTGGTGTCTGACGCAATAAAATTATCTTAATAATAATCTGTTTTCAGTTTTTTAGTAGCACAATTCCATCCTTCATTCTTTTTCTTTTTTTTTTTTAGTCTTTGATTCTGCCAAGTTTGTAGGACATTTTCCACAAAAGCAGACGGGATTACTTCAGAGGCCCAAACAACAAGAGCCATTTGTCGAGCATCTTGAGCTTGGACGAGCGGAAGTTTCCTGGTCTGAATCCTTAGTTCGTGCTGCCGTAAAATTCTTTCCAGAATCCCCCCCGATTTTTCTCAGAGAAAGTTGGGGAAATTGCCAAATCTCCCAGCAACCCCATTGGGGAAAGTTTTTCTTCTACCAAAGCTGTCCAGAATGAACCATGTACTGGAAACCAAGATTCAAGAGTAGTTACCCTCGAGTGGAAGTGCCGACATGTTTTATGGTTCAATCCTCAAACATTTTCTTATTTGCTAAAAGGAAGTCCTCAAATAGCAACATCTTTCAGAAAACGGAAATTGTGTTCCAGAAAAAAAACATCCAGAATTATCCATTCATCTGAAACCTGAGTAGACAAAACTAATGTTTATGGTTGAAATCAAACGTATTTGAATTTCCTTCAAGTCACAAATAAAATACATCTTTTGTAAACTATATCGTTGATACCCTGTTCTAGCCATCCGGAAGTCATCACTCAAGCTGCCATCTTGACTGGAAACTCGCGTGGAAACACCCACATGCGTTCTGCTTCAACACCAGAACATTTTCTCACTTTGCTAAAGAACAGTAGCCCAAAATGTGTTGGCATTTGTGTAGGTGATTTGTGTTCTAGGAAAGCAGACTGAACCATTCATCCAACATCTTGAGTAGAGATAAGTGACACGAATGAATAAGGAGGAGTTCCTTAAGGAACTCGGCATGTTGGCAACATGTTGGCATTCAGTTGCCATATTGAGTGAAACCCTATGTATCCTTCCCAGTACGGTTCCCAAATTCATTCGGGCATACACCATATCTCTTCCCACTCATACCGGTGAAAATTATATTTCAACACAAGGGCATCTTTAATGTTTGAAAGATAATGGGTTCAATTCCTGGATTTTCTCAGAGAAAGACTTTACAACAATTTTCAATCGTGTTGGTGACAACAGTGTTTAAGAATAACTGTCCAGAAGGAACCATTCTCCTGTCATCTTGAATAGAGACGTTGAATGTTACTGGGTTCAATTCCTGTTTTTTCTCAGAGGAAGACACACACATTCTTTCAGCAGTTGTACACAGTATATGAAAATACGCTCAAGAAAAGATGGCTTGATTAAACCATTCGCCCGCTGTTTTGAAGGAAGACTTCTCATCGTTAATCAACACCATCTTCCAATAATCATACATGTGACAATTGCATTCAAGGAAAGCTGTCCAGAAGGAACCATTCAGCCGCCATCTTGAATTTAGACATTGGAGGAAATAATGGGTTAGATGCCCAGATTTTCGCAGAGGAGAGCTCAACAAAATCTTTCGGCAACCGTATCGGCAACATTACATTTGAAACGAAGGCCATTTTGGGACGCGCTAGATCTTTCGTCTCAATAAGAACAGGGACAACAGAAAGATGATGTGTAGCTGTGAGTTTCCACAGAAACTAAGAGAGTTTGTAGCCAGCTGGACGCCTCCAAAATATTGACGTCGAGTGTTGGCAAAAGTTCAGGAATGTTTCCCAATTGGAGAACTAGAAATGTGCACGGACCATGGTTGAAGGTAGAGGGAAGAATGAGGCCTGGGTGGGAGATTAAATATGGAAGGGGTGATTCCGTTAGGCGCAGCATGGCAGAAATGTCTTTATGTTCCTCACGCTTAGCCGTAGTCCTACACATAAGCGTTCTTGCCATATTTACAAATGCTGTTGTTGGAGTCATATCGAGGGAGAGCGGCTTGAGGTCCGGCCTTAGCAGAGGACACGGTGTTAAGGCCCGGGGCACGATAGCTGTATTTGCTGGAGGAGGAATAGACAGAGGAAGAAGTTGAAGAAGTTGAAGGAGTGGTCAGCGGCAGTGCCAGCCTCCCCCTTACACACACTCGACATTATTACAACTTACTTTTTTGCACTAGAGACCTGAGTCTTGTAGGAGCAGCACAGAAGTGCACCCCCAACAACATCCAAAAGAGCCCCTGACCAGCCAAGGTAAAGAGCTGGTCCGATCTCATATCTATAGGGGTGAAGAACAAGTCATTATTGCAGCTACTGAAATCTACCATTATATGTAGAACTTCCAAGTCTCATACATAGCTCATTTCTCTCAGTCACGGTCACCCTGCGGGGGGAGGGATAGACTCATAGCTCCCTTCTGTCTGTGTCACTGTGTCACCCTGCGGGGGGAGGGACAGACTCATATCTCCCTTCTGTCTGTGTCACTGTGTCACCCTGCGGGGGAGGGACAGGCTCATAGCTCCCTTCTGTCTGTGTCACTGTGTCACCCTGCGGGGGGAGGGACAGGCTCATAGCTCCCTTCTGTCTGTGTCACTGTGTCACCCTGCGGGGGGAGGGACAGACTCATAGCTCCCTTCTGTCTGTGTCACTGTGTCACCCTGCGGGGGGAGGGACAGACTCATAGCTCCCTTCTGTCTGTGTCACCCTGCGGGGGGAGGGACAGACTCATAGCTCCCTTCTGTCTGTCACTGTGTCACCCTGCGGGGGGAGGGACATGCTCATAGCTCCCTTCTGTCTGTGTCACTGTGTCACCCTGCGGGGGGAGGTACAGACTCATAGCTCCCTTCTGTCTGTGTCACTGTGTCACCCTGCAGGGGGAGGGACAGGCACATAGCTCCCTTCTGTCTGTGTCACTGTGTCACCCTGCAGGGGGAGGGACAGGCTCATAGCTCCCTTCTGTCTGTGTCACTGTGTCACCCTGCGGGGGGAGGGACAGACTCATAGCTCCCTTCTGTCTGTGTCACTGTGTCACCCTGCGGGGGGAGGGACAGACTCATAGCTCCCTTCTGTCTGTGTCACTGTGTCACCCTACGGTGCTTGGTCAGAAGATTGATACATGGGTCAGGGGAAAGGGGAGGTCTCGTCTCCTGAGACTTACTTGGTTCCCGGGTACAGAGGGTCGAAGAATTCCTTAGTGATATTAAAGGCATACCACGAGAGAGCGATCCCAGGACAGATACCTTAAAAGAGAGTGGAGGAACCGTCAGCACATAATGCCCTGGAGTCCCAACCCAGAAGAACCATCCAACAGACTTGAGTCAGGAGTCATGCCTTCCACCAATGTCGTTTTCCAACGAAAAATGGAGCGCCACTCCCAATGAGCTCCATTTTCGTTGGAGAACTTCCTCTTTACGACCCTGCGGAAGGTCTCCACACAGTGGCACAGAAGAACTTATTCCATCTCACCTCCGAGTATGAAGAGCGCTCCTCCTGCCGTGGCGATCTTGCCCTTCAGCACACTGTTGCCCTCCGCCACCTTGGTGCATTGCATCCCGAGCATCCCACACAGGCATCCGAAAAACCCCAAAAGGAGTGAGGTGATCATCAAGGCCCGGCAAGCCTGCAGGTACCCTGAGGACACAAGTCACAGTCACACGTTGTGTCGCCGTGTTACACAACATTAATTTGGGGGGGTGGGGTGGGGGTACATGTCATCTCCCCCTTTTCTGTACCCTGCTACATAGTTATACAGTAGTTACATAGTAACATAGTATGCATATAGTTAGACAGTAGTTACATAGTAGGTATATAGTTACACAGTAGTTGCATAGTTACACAGTAGGTATATAGTTACATAGTAGGTATATAGTTACATAGTAGTTACAAAGTTACATAGTAGTTATATAGTTACATAGTTACATAGTAGATGAGGTTGTAAAAAGACGTACGTCCATCAAGTTCAACCTATGCTAAGTTTAGACGACAGATACTTTATCCTATATCTATATTTATTTATTGATCCAGAGGAAGGCAAACACAACCCCCAGTGTCATATCATCCAGTGATATCTCATAAGGGGAAAAATAAATTCCTTCCTGACTCCAAGAATTGGCAATCAGATTACTCCCTGGATCAACATCCTTCCCATGTTTACTTATTTGGTAAATCCCTGTATACCTTTCCTTTCTAAAAAGATGCCCAACTTTTGGCTGAACATATCTATTGTATCTGCCATCCCAGTCTCCATGGGTAATGAACCCCACACAGTAACTGCCCTTACTGTTAATCCTCCTCCCCCACCCACTCTCCCCAAAAAAAAATCATATACTGTAATTTTCTCCCTTCTACTTATTCCTTAAAACCTATTGGTTCCCGGCGTCTTCTTTTCTTCACCTCAAAACATGTTTTTCTTCTGATGGCTTCTTCCCAAACCCTATTATTTCCGTCCATCTCAAACAGTGGGAGGAGGCGGCCCTTAAACCTTTTTTATTTTTATAGCCACCCTCCACAGAAGAGGTCGACCCCAAGGCCATGTTTTTACATGGACAGATCACCCAGTCTACCAGCCACCCCTCCCCCCCCCTAGACTTGGGCTTCTTGATCGTGTTTACTGCCATTCCTAGGCTGTATCGGAACAGTGAGGTTGTTACCACGCAGCTTTTTCAAGTCAACTTAACAAGTTGTGACCAGTGATGACCATAAACTGCCCAACATATTTGCAGCGTGGTACAGCGAGAGTATACAGAGTGACATCAATTACAGAAGGTAATTGGGGCCCTGATCCTGAGGGCTTACACTCTAGAGGGACAAGTGGCAGTGTTGGGTCAGGTAAAGTGGCTGCTCACTGGGTGGTGGAGTATGTCTCAGGACGGAGAGGTCCTAGCCATACAGCTGGATCTAAGATCTCGAGTGTGGATGTTAAGGGGCTTTAGATTGCATGGAGGTACAAGTTGACACCCATGCAATCCTTTTTTACGTGGCATAGGCCATCTCCCGGAGTAGTAGCCGTGTAGGTTGCTATTAACTTTCCAGGATGATAGATCCACAAGGCAGAGGTGCCGACCGACCTGACTTCAAACCGCACCCAAACTAGAGGCTGAAGAATCGGTCTGTATCACAAACCACCTCGAGTAGCCTAGGACCTCCGGGATGTGAGCACCGCAGAGAGCTCACCTCAAAGGCTGCCTCACACCGTGGGGGATACTGGGCGGTGCTGTACTGGATGGTAAGGTCAGATCACCCCTGAGGCGAAACGCGTAGGATGGCTATCGGTGCAGGACAGAGGCGAAACACTGTGAAATGAGAGTCCCGGAGATCACGTGACACAGAAGCCATTGGAAGCGAATGCCACGGCGGTGAGATCGAGATGCAAACTTGCTCCGAGTCCCTGTTACTCAACCCGCGCGTTTTCATATGTACAATTCATCTCATTCTATTACGCTGAGTGCATTGTCCTCTATTCCCCTTCTCCCCATGCTCTCTGGATCCATTGCTGAGATATATCCGGGGTCACGGAAGGTCCCAGAGTCCTTTCAGCTTATGCCCTGTTTTACTCTCGATCAAGAATCTATCTTGTGAGTTGCAAGCCTTTGGAGTGGTAAACCTCCTTTTCTTCACAGATCACGCTTGGTTCCTTTTCCCCTTTATGTTTTTTGGACCCGTCAGGAGCTTGGCAAAGCTGCTATACTGTAGTTTGGTAAATGCGTTTGTTTGGGGATTGGACCATGTCAGGATGGCTTCCACCTTAGCCGTACATCCCTACGTTCACCCCCCAACTCTACTGTATTGTACCTCTGCCTTCCCTACCTGACATGTTTCTGGTTTATCCTCACTTCTGGTCCCCTAGAGTCTTATCAAGGAGGCCCGCAACGCAGGCCTTGCCTTAGGGCAAGGCGAGCAAAGCCTTAGGCTGAGCTTTTAGTCCGTTCGTTGGTGCTGCCGCGTGCGGGCGGCGAAAACAAATTGCAGACTCCCTATAAGGCCGCCCCGTGTGCGCACACGACGGGGCGCGATGGTAGGGCCGCGTATTAAAAAGAGAAGATTGTTGTCTATTTGGCGCGGCGGCCGAGCGGTAGCCACATCACGGCGGCAGTTCAGCAAATGATGGCGAACCAGCCGCGTGATGTCAAGGCCGCACCCCCGCCAGGCCTCCCCGTCGCCTGTACATTGGTAGGAAGGAGAGTTTACAGATCGCTGGTGCCAGGGCCGCTCTGCACGCTATGCGTGCACGCTCTCGCAAGCAAGCGGACTGTATAATCCCGGCTTTAGGCCTTCGCCAGCCCCCGCACTCCCTCCTCCCGTCGGCACTCCCGGGATCCAACTTCCACCCGACCGGAGAGGGGGAGCTGGAGGAGGGAGTGTGGGGGCCCCCGGACGGACAGAGAGAGGTGTGCCTGTGTTAGTTTGTGAGAGGCGTCTTACCTTTTTCGGAGCGGGACGCCTCCTATAGCGCTGCGTTGCCACGGTGACCGACGTCAAATGACGCCGCGATGCTGCAGGAGGAGGGACTCACGTCAAGGTAAGTCCCCTTTACTTTTTTACAGGGGGGTGCCCCGCCGCCATCGTGCAACCTTGGACCCGCAAAGCCTAAGCCCGACCCTGCCGGGCCGCAAGGCGTACTAGACGTTCACTCCAAACTCCGTGCGTTAACCGTACACGGCAATGTATATATCAAATGAAAATACCACTAGTGAGCACGTTCACACGCCTCAGCCAGGTCTGCCGCCCTGCCCTTCCCCATTATCTTTTTGCATGCAGTGCAGCTAGGGATTCTGGGAAATGACAGACAAAAGTGCACAGTGTGTCGCTCTTCGCTTTTTATCCATTTTAACACGGATCCCTGTAAACGTCTGCCTGCCGCATTACACGGCTTTTTTTTTCAGCACAGCCTGGGTTACAGAAGTGCAGAGCCAGTAATCCTACTCATAGGCAGCTTTCCCCACCCTTTCGGGTCTCCACAGTGCCAGGCTTGTTATACTGGCTTTGCAATGTGAAGCTGGAAGCGATAAGTTATGGTGGGTACAAAAGTGCCCCAAACCGTCCACCATGTATATGTGTGTTTATGCTGCAATATTTATAATGAACACCAGGTGGCAGTGTATGCTACATTAATATGAGAGAGAGAGAGAGAGAGAGAGAGAGAGAGAGAGAGGGAGAGAGAGCTCAGCCCTGTGACCCTCCTCAGTGTAACACCCATCTCACAGCAGGACAGGGGAGGGTAACACAGTATCCTCTGGCTCCTTCCTTCTGGGGTCGCTGCTGTTGCCGGTATCTCCCCCATTAGCACCATCTGTAGGATCTGCCTTATAGTGAGAGCGCTCAGCCCTGTAACTCCTTCCCAGGCCGGTGTAACCCCCGTCTCACAGCAGGACAGGGGAGGGTAACACATTATCCTCTGGCTCCTTCCTTCTGGGGTCGCTGCTGTTGCCGGTATCTCCCCCATTAGCACCATCTGTAGGATCTGCCTTATAGTGAGAGCGCTCAGCCCTGTAACCCCTTCCCTGGCCTGTGTAACCCCGTCTCACAGCAGGACAGGGGAGGGTAACACATTATCCTCTGGCTCCTTCCTTCTGGGGTCGCTGCTGTTGCCGGTATCTCCCCCATTAGCACCATCTGTAGTATCTGCCTTATAGTGAGAGCGCTCAGCCCTGTAACCCCTTCCCTGGCCTGTGTAACCCCGTCTCACAGCAGGACAGGGGAGGGTAACACATTATCCTCTGGCTCCTTCCTTCTGGGGTCGCTGCTGTTGCCGGCATCTCTCCTATAAGCACCATCTGTAGTATTCCCCCCCCCCCCCTAATTGTATAGTTTAGGGGAGTTCCATAGGAATTGTTTGGCAATGATACCTCCACCCACCAGAGAGAGAGAAACTCCAAGGGGGACCTGTTTCCAAGTGTCAAATGTTGGAGAGTCTGCTATAGGATCTGCCATGCAGTAAAAGCGCTCGGCCCTATAACACCTTACCTGACCTGGCTAACACCTATCTCTCATATCCTAACCCCCAAAAAGCACCCGGGACTATACAGCTGCTTTTGTTAAGAGCTCCTTGAGGTATGAGCCCTAAAGCAGGAGGGGTTGGATGGATTTCAAAGACGTAGGGTTCAGGGAAAAGTTGTAAGGGGTTTATATAATAAGCCATATTTAAGAGGCCCGGGGTTTGAGACTGCTGGGGGGGGTTAGAAAGTGAAGTTTGGTATTAGGGGGGAAACTTCAAAGTAAAAGGGGATTTCTAATAGGGGTATTAAAAGAGAATTTCTAACCCTAACAAATGTCATGGTATAGTAATGTGTGTGTGTGTGAGGGGGAGGCGGGCACTGCCCGCGCTGTACCTGTGCTGTGTATACATGGTGTAGTAGTGTGTGTGAGGGGGAGGCTGGCACTGCCCGCGCTGTACCTATGCTGTGTATACATGGTGTAGTAATGTGTGTGTGTGAGGGGGAGGCTGGCACTGCCCGCGCTGTACCTGTGCTGTGTATACATGGTGTAGTAGTGTGTGTGAGGGGGAGGCTGGCACTGCCGCTGCCCGCGCTGTACCTGTGCTGTGTATACATGGTGTAGTAGTGTGTGTGAGGGGGAGGCTGGCACTGCCTGCGCTGTACCTGTGCTGTGTATACATGGTGTAGTAGTGTGTGTGAGGGGGAGACTGGCACTGCCGCTGCCCACGCTGTACCTGTGCTGTGTATACATGGTGTAGTAGTGTGTGTGAGGGGAGGCTGGCACTGCCGCTGCCTGCGCTGTACCTGTGCTGTGTATACATGGTGCAGTAGTGTGTGTGAGGGTGAGGCTGGCACTGCCGCTGCCCGCACTGTACCTGTGCTGTGTATACATGGTGTAGAAGTGTGTGTGAGGGGGAGGCTGGCACTGCCCGCGCTGTACCTGTGGTGTGTATACATGGTGCAGTAGTGTGTGTGAGGGTGAGGCTGGCACTGCCGCTGTCCGTGCTGTACCTGTGCTGAGGTATAAAAAGAGGGATTAAGGAACAAATAGTGGGATTAATGTCTCATTAAAAGCTCTAAGAAAAGTGTCTCCACTTTGAACGCGGGGAAATTCACTTCTAATGAACTGTAAAGATATGTTAAGGGCCTCTCCCTTCCTTTAACTGCTGGGATGCCAGGTGGGTATGCAAGAGCTTCCCCTATTAGCAAATCCATTTACTTAATACTATTACAAATCCCCTTTACTCTACCTGTATGTATATAATGATGTAGCATAATATGGCATAATATAATACAATATACAGCTCAAACCCGTTATAGCGCGATCCGTTACAACGCGAATCCGCTTATATCGCGATGCACGCGTGGGCTCCCAATTTTCGCACTTATGAATACTTTACAACACGGTTATTGGTGTCTTAAATACTTTATTGTACGATGCATACAATGGTCCGTTATTTCTAACGCGATCCGCTTATAGCGCTTATAGCGCGATGTGATTCTTTGGATCCCAAGCACATGTAAGGGGGTTGAGCTGTACTAGGCTATAATATAATGTAGTTACCTATATATATATATATATATATATATATATATACAAAAAGAGAGAGAGCGCACGCCCCATAGCATAACACTGTATGTTTATTTTAAAAGGGGAAGGGAGGAAGGGGAGGGAAAGAATCGCACTCACAAGATTAAAATGATTAAAAGGCAGTTTGTGAATATATATCACCACCATCCGGTTCTGTAGATCGAAATAGCTCTGTGAGCTCCTCCAGGACTGCCAGTATACACCGCTGCTCCCCGGATACCAGGAACGCCAGTATACACCGCTGCTCCCCGGATACCAGGACTGCCAGTATACACCGCTGCTCCCCGGATACCAGGAACGCCGTGTGCCGTCTCTTTGCTGTCCAGAAATCAGCCCTCCACTCCGAATGGCCGCTGTACAGTTCCCACGCTAGGTTTGGGCCTCGTGCGCGTGCGCAGCGTCGTCGTGACGTAATCGCGCTCTCGGTATCCCTGACGCGTTTCGGCACCACCGGGCGACTTTCTCAAAGGGCTGATGGTTCTTGAGATGAAGTCCTGCCCCTTTATAGTCAGTCAATTGTTTGGCAACCAATAGTGGAATGATTGTAAACCCGCAATATGCTAATAGGATCGTATTCAAGGTGCATACAATTTTAAATGACTAGACTTGTAAAAGGAGACAGATAAAGGACAATTATATAAAGGAATCAACACATAGTGCGGGAAGGATCTAAAACACATAATGCTTACATAGAAAAAACATACTTAAAGCTCAAATTCATTTTTACTACAGAAGAAATGTATATATATAAAAAAAAAATAAAAAATTTAAAAATTAATTGAAATATATTATAATTCAAACTAAACTAAATTTGATTTGATTTTCTGGACTAAGGGGCAAAGGGAAATAAGATCTTATCTTGCATTAAACGGGCAATGGATGAAAGGAAAGCAAACATAATTATGGCACTGTATAAAGCAATAGTAAGACCACACCTTGAATATGGAGTACAGAATTGGCCACTACGCCATCAACAATACATTTTGGAAGAAGAAAAAAGTGCAGAGAAGAGCCAATCAAATTAAAACAGCGATCCAAGTTGCATTTCAGTTTGATTATGGATATGAAGCAGGTGGTCTCCGGAGCTGAACCCCCCCCATTAATTTCAGCTCCGGGGGACCCCTGCCTTCAGAGATAGTTATCTCCATAGTGGGACTGGTATCTCTGTAAAAATGATATGTCCTGATCACGTGGTAGCCGCACCGGGTGACGTCACGGCTTTCTATAAATTCTACTTCCATAATGTCTTTTTTAAGGAGTGGTGATCCAAAATTGTACTCCATATACAAGGTGTGGTCTTACCGATGCTTTATACAGTGATAGAATTATGCTTACTTCCCTTCCATCCATTGCCCGTTTGATGCAAGATAAGATCCTGTTTGCCTTTGCAGCTACTGCCTGACTTGGGGCACTATTGCTAAGCCTGCAGTCTACCAGCACTCCTAAATCCTTCTCCATCATGGATTCCCCCAATATATCCCCATGTGTATTGCTGACGGGGTCAAGGCATCTGGTCTTGTGCAGGACCCTCGGTATAATTAGCAATTTATGTTAGTTTACTATTATCTCTCCATTAGTATAACGGTGTTGATCTTTGGAGCGGACGTTTTAACGGATGGGAGGCTAATTTCTGCCTCACCCTTCTGTGGGTACTGTGTTTTATTATATATAGTGCATTTATCACTGGGTATAGCTATTTTTACGTCTTATATCTGGGTTTACATGTGGCTTTGTTCTACATTGTAGAGGTAATTGAGATTGTTTTAACGTTTGTTTTCTGTGATGTGTTCTTCAATAAACGTGTAAAAGGAAAAAAGACAATGTCGGCGCCAAACAATAATAATAATGAATCAAACCATATAATGAATTGTCCAAATCAAAGTCCTTGGATGACAAAGGTGGGTAGATAATTGCAAACTCTCTCCAGGACGTGATGAGGTATATGAAAAACAAAAAGAAATAATTATAGTGCAGTATGCCAGTATATAGACATAAAAACATATAACACTAACAACATAAAACATACAAGACAGACTAACAACAACAACAACAGGCCAGACTAAAATTAATAAAAAAGCTATTTATTATCAACTAATGCTGGACTCTGGATGTGGCTGTCACACACCAATCCGGGGGGGGGGGTAAAATCGTTACCCTACTCACAGAATTGTGGACAATAAAAGGCAGCAGGACTGGAATCACTTTGACGAATCCAAGATGGCGGCCGTAGCTTCCTCTCCGGCTTCCCCACGTGTGTCAGATGCTGTGTAGAGCCTCCTGGACGTGGCGTCACGTTCTCCTCTCCTGCCGATCACCTATCCTCCCAATCCGGGCATGCAACTCCTCTCCCTTGCCTCCTGACCGTATAGTGTGCTCACCAGCTCCAGATGCCGTCAAATGCTTCTAAAAACGATATCTTCCCAACGCGTTTCGTGCGCATGCGCGCACTTCTTCAAGGGATGTCACTACCCCTGAATCTGAATAGTTTATATACACGCAGTCCACAGTCCCAATTGGTTGCTATTTCAATTGGCAATGAATTAACTGTATGACTGCCAGACTGGAGGTAGCATACAAGAAAGCCTGGCCAAACATACATACACTTATAAAACAAAACAATACAACATTAAAACATGGGAGTGCAATAAAAACATTAAAAACATTAAAAAACATTAAAAATCATTAGAAAGACTAAAATTAGTAAAAAATGGATAGAGCTCACAGGGAGGGATTACATTACAAAAAAGCCTTCAATTCAAAATCTATATTTAATCCCCTCGGTGAGAGTGTTTTTAATTCATAAATCCAGTATGCTTCCCGCATACTGGCATGATTAAGTCTATTCCCACCTCGGGGACCGGCTTGGACCTCCTCAATAGCCTGACACCTTAAGCCTATAGGATTCTTATTGTGGCACAGAAGAAAATGGTGGGAGACGCTATGTGTGACTAGTCCTTTTCTTATATTGTAAATATGCTCATAGACACGTCTCTGATAAGATCTCCCCGTCCTGCCAACATATTGTAAGCCACAAGGGCATTGCAATAGATATATTACAAATGTTGAATGGCAGTTAATAAATGTTTTTACCGGGTAAGTCTTAGAGGTGACCATAGATGTAAATTGCCTAGCATTATTACTGAAGGAACAAGCCACACACTTCGCACAGGTGAAGAAACCCTTAATGCTCCCTACAGTATCTGTTTTGATTTATGTTGTTTAATGGGACAGCTGGGGGCTAGTTTTGATTTTAAATTATTGGCCCTTGTGAATATTACATTCGGTTTCTTAGGCAGGATTTCCACCAAATCTTCATCCTTGAGTAAAATGGGCCAATATTTATTCAATATTTGCTTAATTTTGGGGGCCATTTCATTATACTGAGTAATAAATGAAATTTGATTTTTATATCTCTCTGTGCTCTCTTTTTTCTTTGTGTTATACTTGAGTAAAGTGTCTCTTTGGATGTTATCAACCTGCTCAAATGCTTGAGTATTAACACTCAAGTATAATACAAAGAAAAAAGAGAGCACAGAGAGATATAAAAATCAAATTTCATTTATTACTCAGTATAATGAAATGGCCCCCAAAATTAAGCAAATATTGAATAAATATTGGCCCATTTTACTCAAGGATGAAGATTTGGTGGAAATCCTGCCTAAGAAACCGAATATAATATTCACAAGGGCCAATAATTTAAAATCAAAACTAGCCCCCAGCTGTCCCATTAAACAGCATAAATCAAAACAGATAGGGAGCATTAAGGGTTTCTTTACCTGTGCGAAGTGTGTGGCTTGTTCCTTCAGTAATAATGCTAGGCAATTTACATCTATGGTCACCTCTAAGACTTACCCGGTAAAAACATTTATTAACTGCCATTCAACATTTGTAATATATCTATTGCAATGCCCTTGTGGCTTACAATATGTTGGCAGGACGGGGAGATCTTATCAGAGACGTGTCTTTGAGCATATTTACAATATAAGAAAAGGACTAGTCACACATAGCGTCTCCCACCATTTTCTTCTGTGCCACAATAAGAATCCTATAGGCTTAAGGTGTCAGGCTATTGAGGAGGTCCAAGCCGGTCCCCGAGGTGGGAATAGACTTAATCATGCCAGTATGCGGGAAGCATACTGGATTTATGAATTAAAAACACTCTCACCGAGGGGATTAAATATAGATTTTGAATTGAAGGCTTTTTTGTAATGTAATCCCTCCCTGTGAGCTCTATCCATTTTTTACTAATTTTAGTCTTTCTAATGATTTTTAATGTTTTTTAATGTTTTTAATGTTTTTATTGCACTCCCATGTTTTAATGTTGTATTGTTTTGTTTTATAAGTGTATGTATGTTTGGCCAGGCTTTCTTGTATGCTACCTCCAGTCTGGCAGTCATACAGTTAATTCATTGCCAATTGAAATAGCAACCAATTGGGACTGTGGACTGCGTGTATATAAACTATTCAGATTCAGGGGTAGTGACATCCCTTGAAGAAGTGCGCGCATGCGCACGAAACGCGTTGGGAAGATATCGTTTTTAGAAGCATTTGACTGCATCTGGAGCTGGTGAGCACACTATACGGTCAGGAGGCAAGGGAGAGGAGTTGCATGCCCGGATTGGGAGGATAGGTGATCGGCAGGAGAGGAGAACGTGACGCCACGTCCAGGAGGCTCTACACAGCATCTGACACACGTGGGGAAGCCGGAGAGGAAGCTACGGCCGCCATCTTGGATTCGTCAAAGTGATTCCAGTCCTGCTGCCTTTTATTGTCCACAATTCTGTGAGTAGGGTAACGATTTTACCCCCCCCCCCCCCGGATTGTTGTGTGACAGCCACATCCAGAGTCCAGCATTAGTTGATAATAAATAGCTTTTTTATTAATTTTAGTCTGGCCTGTTGTTGTTGTTGTTGTTAGTCTGTCTTGTATGTTTTATGTTGTTAGTGTTATATGTTTTTATGTCTATATACTGGCATACTGCACTATAATTATTTCTTTTTGTTTTTCATATACCTCATCACGTCCTGGAGAGAGTTTGCAATTATCTACCCACCTTTGTCATCCAAGGACTTTGATTTGGACAATTCATTATATGGTTTGATTCATTATTATTATTGTTTGGCGCCGACATTGTCTTTTTTCCTTTTACATGTGTTACTGACTGTACAGTCAGCTGTTTTCTGGCTGCCAATTTCTATTAATTGTCCCATAGGGGTTTATGTTTTGTAGCGCTGTTTTGCACCGTCTTTTTTGCTCTTCAATAAACGTGTTATCATTTGTATATATCCTGAGTGCTTCATGTGGGATATCTCTCCTCCCTTTCTTTTGTTCACACATATATATGTGTGTGTGTGTGTATACACACACACACACACACACACACACACACACACACACACACACACACACACACACACACACACACACACACACACACACACACACACACACACACACACACACACACACACACACACGTTTGGACAGGTAAAAGTGTTAATGGTTTAAACGCTACCTTAAAATTAATCTAAGTTAATGTGTAACGATGACATTTTAACTAGCTTTAATTGTTTTATTTAAGGAGAAGTTATAAAAAAATAATCTAGTGTGATCAGGTAGCTGTATTTGTCCTGGAAAATGCCAGATGTTTTCATAGGACATAATTACACCATTTATGGATTTATGTTTGAAAATAAACACATCTTTCCTGCCAAACATTTACCAAACCTCCAGTAGGATTCACCGCGAAATCTTCCCGGCTGCATAAGAATTTCCACTAGGAAAATGTTTTCCCCGGGAATATAAGAAACAATCGCTGTCTCGCTATGAAAGATAAAAAAATACAGGTTTTCCCCTCTACGGGAAGAAATTCCCCTATAAATTAAACATTTCCCTCTAAACTCAAGTTTTCTTCTACAGCAGGGGAGCTCAACTGCAGTCCTTAAAGAACAGGTCAGATTTTCAGGATATCCCTGCTTCAGCACAGGTGGCTCAATCAGAGGCTCTGTCAAAGACAGAGCCCAGGGAAGGGGTTACAGGGCCGAGCGCTCTCACTATAAGGCAGATCCTACAGATGGTGCTAATGGGGGAGATACCGGCAACAGCAGCGACCCCAGAAGGAAGGAGCCAGAGGATAATGTGTTACCCTCCCCTGTCCTGCTGTGAGACGGGGTTACACAGGCCAGGGAAGGGGTTACAGGGCTGAGCGCTCTCACTATAAGGCAGATCCTACAGATGGTGCTAATGGGAGAGATACCGGCAACAGCGGCGACCCCAGAAGGAAGGAGCCAGAGGATAATGCGTTACCCTCCCCTGTCCTGCTGTGAGACGGGGTTACACAGGCCAGGGAAGGTGTTAGGCTAAGGCCCCGCTCCCAGAGTCAGCGCACCCGCACTGCTGACAGGCGGTGCGCTGAGATACACAGACCGCGATATGCGGTCTGTAGGGAGCGGGAGCCGGAGCGGGAGGTGGGCGGGAGTGGGAGGTTTGACAGGGAGGGGGGGCGTGGCTTGAGCAGAGGGACCCGCTACTCTCCCCCCCCTCCCTCCATGGACTGCAGGAGGGAGCTGCTACTCTCCCCCCCCTCCCTCCACGGGCTGCAGGAGGGACCCGCTACTCTCCCCCCCCTCCCTCCACGGACTACAGGAGGGAGCTGCTACTCACTCCCCCCTCCCTCCACGGGCTGCAGGAGGGACCCGCTACTCTCCCCCCCCTCCCTCCACGGGCTGCAGGAGGGAGCTGCTACTCTCCCCCCCCTCCCTCCACGGACTCGGGCTGGAGCTGCTACACACACACACACGCAGGCACTCATACATACACACACACACACACACACACAGGCAGGCAGGCACTCACGCACTCATACACACACACGCGCGCACACACAGGCAGGCACTCACGCACTCACACACACACACAGACAGAGGCAGGCACTCACGCACTCAGGCACACACACGCACAGACAGGCACGCACACACACAGACACACACACAGACAGGCACTCACCTGCTTTCACTCCACACTCCTCCCCGCTCCCCGAAGCCTCTCCTCCTCCCGAAGCCTCCCCTCCCCATTGGCTCACAGCCACACCACGTGACGCGTCAACGCTAGGAAACACCATTCTCTTGTGTCTCCAGCGGCTGACGCGCCACAGCGTGTAGTCAGCTGTGCCGCCAGGGGGGACCGGGAACAGCTCGCGAGGATTCCCCTGCTGGTGGGGAACTCGAGACATAGCCGCCCGCGCCAACGAGCGCAGCGGGACCGAGGCCTTACAGGGCTGAGCGCTCTCACTATAAGGCAGATCCTACAGATGGTGCTAATGGGAGAGATACCGGCAACAGCAGCGACCCCAGAAGGAAGGAGCCAGAGGATAATGTGTTACCCTCCCCTGTCCTGCTGTGAGACGGGGGTTACACAGGCCAGGGAAGGGGTTACAGGGCTGAGCGCTCTCACTATAAGGCAGATCCTACAGATGGTGCTAATAGGAGAGATGCCGGACACAACAGCGACCCCAGAAGGAAGGAGCCAGAGGATAATGTGTTACCCTCCCCTGTCCTGCTGTGAGACGGGGGTTACACAGGCCAGGGAAGGGGTTACAGGGCTGAGTGCTCTCACTATAAGGCAGATACTACAGATGGTGCTAATGGGAGAGATACCGGCAACAGCAGCGACCCCAGAAGGAAGGAGCCAGAGGATAATGTGTTACCCTCCCCTGTCCTGCTGTGAGACGGGGGTTACACCGGCCAGGGAAGGGGTTACAGGGCTGAGTGCTCTCACTATAAGGCAGATCCTACAGATGGTGCTAATGGGAGAGATACCGGCAACAGCAGCGACCCCAGAAGGAAGGAGCCAGAGGATAATGTGTTACCCTCCCCTGTCCTGCTGTGTGACGGGTGTTACACCGGCCAGGGAAGGGGTTACAGGGCTGAGCGCTCTCACTATAAGGCAGACCCTACAGATGGTGCTAATGGGGGAGATACCGGCAACAGCAGCGACCCCAGAAGGAAGGAGCCAGAGGATAATGTGTTACCCTCCCCTGTCCTTCTGTGAGACGGGGGTTACACAGGCCAGGGAAGGGGTTAAAGGGCTGAGCGCTCTCACTATAAGGCAGAACCTACAGATGGTGCTAATGGGGGAGATACCGGCAACAGCAGCGACCCCAGAAGGAAGGAGCCAGAGGATAATGTGTTACCCTCCCCTGTCCTGCTGTGTGACGGGGGTTACACCGGCCAGGGAAGGGGTTACAGGGCTGAGCGCTCTCACTATAAGGCAGACCCTACAGATGGTGCTAATGGGGGAGATACCGGCAACAGCAGCGACCCCAGAAGGAAGGAGCCAGAGGATAATGTGTTACCCTCCCCTGTCCTGCTGTGAGACGGGGGTTACACAGGCCAGGGAAGGGGTTACAGGGCTGAGCGCTCTCACTATAAGGCAGATCCTACAGATGGTGCTAATGGGAGAGATACCGGCAACAGCAGCGACCCCAGAAGGAAGGAGCCAGAGGATAATGTGTTACCCTCCCCTGTCCTGCTGTGAGACGGGGGTTACACAGGCCAGGGAAGGGGTTAAAGGGCTGAGCGCTCTCACTATAAGGCAGATCCTACAGATGGTGCTAATGGGGGAGATACCGGCAACAGCAGCGACCCCAGAAGGAAGGAGCCAGAGGATAATGTGTTACCCTCCCCTGTCCTGCTGTGTGACGGGGGTTACACCGGCCAGGGAAGGGGTTACAGGGCTGAGCGCTCTCACTATAAGGCAGACCCTACAGATGGTGCTAATGGGGGAGATACCGGCAACAGCAGCGACCCCAGAAGGAAGGAGCCAGAGGATAATGTGTGTTACCCTCCCCTGTCCTGCTGTGAGACGGGGGTTACACAGGCCAGGGAAGGGGTTACAGGGCTGAGCGCTCTCACTATAAGGCAGATCCTACAGATGGTGCTAATGGGAGAGATACCGGCAACAGCAGCGACCCCAGAAGGAAGGAGCCAGAGGATAATGTGTTACCCTCCCCTGTCCTGCTGTGTGACGGGGGTTACACCGGCCAGGGAAGGGGTTACAGGGCCGAGCGCTCTCACTATAAGGCAGACCCTACAGATGGTGCTAATGGGAGAGATACCGGCAACAGCAGCGACCCCAGAAGGAAGGAGCCAGAGGATAATGTGTTACCCTCCCCTGTCCTGCTGTGAGACGGGGGTTACACAGGCCAGGGAAGGGGTTACAGGGCTGAGCGCTCTCACTATAAGGCAGATCCTACAGATGGTGCTAATGGGAGAGATACCGGCAACAGCAGCGACCCCAGAAGGAAGGAGCCAGAGGATAATGTGTTACCCTCCCCTGTCCTGCTGTGAGACGGGGGTTACACCGGTCAGGGAAGGGGTTACAGGGCTGAGCGCTCTCACTATAAGGCAGATCCTACAGATGGTGCTAATGGGAGAGATACCGGCAACAGCAGCGACCCCAGAAGGAAGGAGCCAGAGGATACTGTGTTACCCTCCCCTGTCCTGCTGTGAGACGGGGGTTACACAGGCCAGGGAAGGGGTTACAGGGCTGAGTGCTCTCACTATAAGGCAGATCCTACAGATGGTGCTAATGGGGGAGATACCGGCAACAGCAGCGACCCCAGAAGGAAGGAGCCAGAGGATAATGTGTTACCCTCCCCTGTCCTGCTGTGAGACGGGGGTTACACAGGCCAAGGAAGGGGTTACAGGGCTGAGCGCTCTCACTATAAGGCAGATCCTACAGATGGTGCTAATGGGAGAGATACCGGCAACAGCAGCGACCCCAGAAGGAAGGAGCCAGAGGATAATGTGTTACCCTCCCCTGTCCTGCTGTGAGACGGGGCTTACACCGGCCTGGGAAGGAGTTACAGGGCTGAGCGCTCTCACTATAAGGCAGATCCTACAGATGGTGCTAATGGGGGAGATACCGGCAACAGCAGCGACCCCAGAAGGAAGGAGCCAGAGGATAATGTGTGTTACCCTCCCCTGTCCTGCTGTGAGTCGGGGTTACACAGGCCAGGGAAGGGGTTACAGGGCTGAGCGCTCTCACTATAAGGCAGATCCTACAGATGGTGCTAATGGGAGAGATACCAGCAACAGCAGCGACCCCAGAAGGAAGGAGCCAGAGGATACTGTGTTACCCTCCCCTGTCCTGCTGTGAGACGGGGGTTACACAGGCCAGGGAAGGGGTTACAGGGCTGAGCGCTCTCACTATAAGGCAGATCCTACAGATGGTGCTAATGGGGGAGATACCGGCAACAGCAGCGACCCCGGAAGGAAGGAGCCAGAGGATAATGTGTTACCCTCCCCTGTCCTGCTGTGAGACGGGGGTTACACAGGCCAGGGAAGGGGTTACAGGGCTGAGCGCTCTCACTATAAGGCAGATCCTACAGATGGTGCTAATGGGGGAGATACCGGCAACAGCAGCGACCCCAGAAGGAAGGAGCCGGAGGATAATGTGTTACCCTCCCCTGTCCTGCTGTGAGACGGGGTTACACCGGCCAGGGAAGGGGTTACAGGGCTGAGCGCTCTCACTATAAGGCAGACCCTACAGATGGTGCTAATGGGGGAGATACCGGCAACAGCAGCGACCCCAGAAGGAAGGAGCCGGAGGATAATGCTCAGTAATCTCCTGTCTCCCTTCCCCCCGTTGAAAGTTCCCACACATAATAAGGATTTCGAGGCTCAGTAAAGCCATGTTATGTTATTGCAGGATTATAATAACGCTCCGAGGTGTAACTGCCCTGGAACTGTACTGAGGTATCGCTGTGATCAGCTGTTATGCGCTGTATAATGATGCTGAGTATCTCCATACACTGACAATGAGCATGCTGCATTGTATAATAATGCTGAGTATCTATACTCTGATAATGAACACGCTGCGCTGTATAATGATGCAGAGTATCTATACACTGACAATGAGCATGCTGCATTGTATAATAATGCTGAGTATCTATACGCTGATAATGAACACGCTGCGCTGTATAATGATGCAGAGTATCTATACACTGATAATGATCATGCTGCGCTGTATAATGATGCAGAGTATCTATACACTGGTAATCAACGCACTGTATAATGATGCAGAGTATCTATACACTGATAATCAACGCGCTGTATAATGATGCAGAGTATCTATACACTGGTAATCAACGCGCTGTATAATGATGCAGAGTATCTATACACTGATAATGATCACGCTGCGCTATATAATGATGCAGAGTATCTATACACTGATAATGATCACGCTGCGCTGTATAATGATGCTGATTATCTATACACTGATAATGATCACGCCGCGCTGTATAATGATGCTGATTATCTATACACTGATAATGATCCTGCCGCGCTGTATAATGATGCAGAGTATCTATACACTGATAATGATCACGCTGCGCAGTATAATGATGCTGAGTATCTATACGCTGATAATGATCACACTGCGCTGTATAATGATGCAGAGTATCTATACACTGGTAATGATCACGCCGCGCTGTATAATGATGCAGAGTATCTATACACTGATAATGAACTCGCCGCGCTGTATAATGACGCTGAGTATCTATACACTGATAATGAACACGTCATGCTGTATAATGATGCTGATTATCTATTCACTGATAATGAACACGTCACGCTGTATAATGACGCTGAGTATCTATACACTGATAATGAACACGTCACGCTGTATAATGACGCTGATTATCTATACACTGATAATGAACACGTCACGCTATATAATGATGCTGAGTATCTATACACTGATAATGATCACACTGCGCTGTATAATGACGCTGAGTATCTATACACTGATAATGAACACGTCACGCTGTATAATGACGCCGAGTATCTACACACTGATAATGAACGCTGAGTATCTGCATACAGAAGTCGAAGCCCTCATAGGGTTACATTTCCGGCTGCACCTGTGCTTGGGGTATGGGGAAGAACGTCTCAAGGATAGAGGACAGAATAATCCCCCGTAATAAATAGCATTCCAGGTAACGCGGAGTCTGCATACTGTCTGTGTCACGCGCAGGGCGATTATCACGCTCCGCACAGAATCGCGCACACACGTAAGAAATATGTGCGCGCCGAAATCCCAGGAGACCGTCTCCGGCGGCGGGGGGGTGGAGGTGTTAGTAATACGGTGTGCTCTTGATGCTGATCGTCCCAAAGGAATGGCATCTAAAAGCATTGCGACGCGGGTTTAGCCATGGCGACACGGGTTTAGCCATGGCGACACGGGTTTAGCCATGGCGACACGGGTTTAGCCATGGCGACACGGGTTTAGCCATGGCGACACGGGTTTAGCCATGGCGACACGGGTTTGGTGATCTGTGTGGACCCCAATATATATATCGGTAGGACCACGGGAATAGGGAGAGTGAGGTTGATGGGACGCAAGAGACATGTTCCCAAGCACCTTCCTATTAAAACATAAGCGAAGACCCCCCCATGTTTACAAGTAATGGGGTTTAGAAGATGCTTCCAATGGGATAGGAGGAGAAAGATGGTCTAGCGCAAGGTCGGCCAACTGCATCCTCGAGGGCTACCGAGAGGTCTGGGTTTCAGGATATCCCTGCTTCAGCACAGGTAGCTATATCCGTAATACCTGGCCTGCTGGTGGGCGTTCGAGGACTGGAGTTGAGCTATCGGGATGCTTTCATGTAAGAGGTGGGGGAGAGAGGGTGCTCGGCGTACACCGCGTGTGAGGGATGTCCCACAGGTAAGGGGGGGCAGTGAGGGGAAAAGGGTTTAAGGTGAGAGAGAAGGCTGTAGAGGTGAAAGGGGTGTGAAGGAGACAGTTATGGGCAGGGCACGAGAGACGAGCAGGTGTATGACGGGAGATCTGAGCCGATACTGTATGTAGGGAGGAGCAGATGAGCGGAGAACCTTCAAGGTAAGAAGGAGAACATGGTGGCCATCCAAAACTTGATGGCAATGATAATGCAGAATATACAACCAAAATGCGCTAGCAAGGGGGGGATACAATATACCCCACTGGCTGAATATCATCATCTCCAACGTACTCCACCAGGTTCGAGGGTTCACTTGAAACCGAACCCGCGTCAGGATACTGTAAATGCCGAATTTGTCAGGAAGTGGGAGCGGATTACAGAAGAGACAAATGTTCTTTTGATTGAAAGTTCCTTACTGCTGAAACCCTACACAAAGAACGGTGAGATGCAGAACGGGTTGTGAAATCTGGCTGTGTCGCGTCGACAATCTCGTCAGTTCAGCTTCCATACAGGAAATCAAAGTCCGGTTAGACGGGAAATAGAGACAGCGGAGAGGAAAAAGACTCGCCATTCGGAGGGGACCTGGCTGGCCACGAATTTCCCCTTAGATTCTAAGCTCTGCGGGGGGGGGGGGGGGGGGACAGGGGACTGCTTTTCTAATGTCTACTTTGTGTCTGAAGCGTCTTTTCCTCGAATGTCCCGTGTGTCACTGATGTAAAGCGCCAGGTACATGGACGACCCGCTATAAATAAAGATATACATACACATAGGAGAGTCTCTAACTGGGCCAGTGTATCCGATGAAAGGCCAACACGGAGAAAGGAGTCTCCCAGACAGAGGAATGGTAGGTCCATGTACCCGCAAAGATGGAGCACAGGTAGCTCATCCTTATCATCCTCCTTAAGGGGTGACCATGGGAGGTTTCAAGAAAACAAGTCCTACCAAGATGGGAGGCAGGTGTAAAAGGGCGAGACTCACAGCAGGGCGAGAGGGTCCAGAAGAGGGCAACGACGTGGTGACATTAGTCTATGACAGAAGTGGCCAACTCCAGTCCTCAAGGGCCACCACCAGGTCAGATTTGAAGGATATCCCGGCTTCAGCAAGGGTGGCTCAATCAGTGGCTCAGTCGAAGACTGCATTGAGGACAGGAGTTGGCCAGTCGTTGACCGAGACACTGATTGAGCCGCCTGTGCTGAAGCAGGGATATCTTTAACACCGGGCCTGTCGGTGACCCTGAAGAACTGAAGTTGGCCAATGATTGACTGAGCCACTGATTGAGCCACCTGTGCTGAAGCAGGGATAGCCTTAAAGCCGGACCTGCTGGTGGCCCTTGAGAACTGGAGTCAACCACCCCTGGTCTATGTTCTCTAATAGAGTTTTAGCACATGTTGAATGATGTAACGATATAACCTTAGAACAGCACTCACATTTTGATTTATTTTTCTTAAATATGTATATATCCGATCAAACTATTAATTATGGGCCAGGAGACCAAAAGACCCCCAAATCCTCAGAAATACACAATCACTTACACCCGTTATCTCCTTCA
>NC_134502.1:31144340-31166487 GCF_040206685.1 Ascaphus truei | reverse complement strand
TACAGCGAGGCGTGATCATTATCAGTGTACAGATACTCTGCATCATTATACAGCACGGCGTGATCATTATCAGTGTGCAGATACTCTGCATCATTATACAGCGCAGCGTGATCATTATCAGTGTATAGATACTCTGCATCATTATACAGCGCGGCGTGCTCATTATCAGCGTATAGATACTCAGTATCATTATACAGCGCAGTGTGTTCATTATCAGTGTATAGATACTCTGCATCATTATACTGTGCGGCGTGATCATTATCAGTGTATAGATACTCAGTATCATTATACAGCGCAGTGGGATCATTATCAGTGTATAGATACTCTGCCTCAATATACAGCGCAGCGTGATCATTATCAGTGTATAGATACTCTGCATCATTATACAGTGCGGCGTGATCATTAGTGTATAGATACTCTGCATCATTATACAGCGCAGCGTGATCATTATCAGTGTATAGATACTCAGCATCATTATACAGCGCGGCGTGTTCATTATGAGTGTATAGATACTCTGCATCATTATACAGCGCAGCGTGATCATTCTCAGTGTATAGATACTCTGCATCATTATACAGCGCAGTGTGATCATTCTCAGTGTATAGATACTCTGCATCATTATACAGCGCGGCGTGATCATTATCAGTGTATAGATACTTTGCGTCATTATACAGCGCGGCGTGATCATTATCAGTGTATAGATACTCTGCGTCATTATACAGCGCAGCATGCTCATTATCAGTGTATAGATACTCTGCATCATTATACAGCGCAGTGTGATCATTATCAGTGTATAGATACTCTGCATCATTATACAGTGCAGCGTGATCATTATCAGTGTATAGATACTCTGCATCATTATGACAGCGCGGCGTGATCATTATCAGTGTATAGATACTCTGCATCATTATACAGCGCAGCGTGATAATAAGTGTATAGATACTCTGCATCATTATACAGCGCGGGGTGATCATTATCAGTGTATAGATACTCTGCATCATTATACAGCGCAGCGTGATCATTATCAGTGTATAGATACTCTGCATCATTATACAGCGCGGCGTGATCATTATCAGCGTATAGATACTCTGCATCATTATACAGTGCAGTGTGATCATTATCAGTGTATAGATACTCTGCATCATTATACAGCGCGGCGTGCTCATTATCAGCGTATAGATACTCTGCATCATTATACAGCGCGGCGTGATCATTATCAGTGTGCAGATACTCTGCATCATTATACAGCGCGGCGTGATCATTATCAGTGTATAGATACTCTGCATCATTATACAGCGCGGCGTGATCAATATCAGTGTATAGATACTCTGCATCATTATACAGCGCGGCGTGTTCGTTATTATTTTATAGATTCTCAGTATTTATTTACATTTGTTTTCCTGTAGAGAAGGACGCATGAACAGGACACTCTGACCGATAGATTGCATGGCCCAGAGCCAATCAGATTCTCTGCACAACTTATAAATAGGTATATGAAATATACCAAGCCTGCCCCTCCCCCCGCAGGGTGACAGAAGGGAGCTATGAGCCTGTCCCTCCCCCCCCCCCCAGGGTGACACAGACAGAAGGGAGCTATGAGCCTGTCCCTCCCCCCGCAGGGTGACACAGTGACACAGACAGAAGGGAGCTATGAGCCTGTCCCTCCCCCCGCAGGGTGACACAGTGACACAGACAGAAGGGAGCTATGAGCCTGTCCCTCCCCCCGCAGGGTGACAGAAGGGAGCTATGAGCCTGTCCCTCCCCCCCCCAGGGTGACACAGACAGAAGGGAGCTATGAGCCTGTCCCTCCCCCCGCAGGGTGACACAGTGACACAGACAGAAGGGAGCTATGAGTCTGTCCCTCCCCCCGCAGGGTGACACAGTGACACAGACAGAAGGGAGCTATGAGCCTGTCCTTCCCCCCGCAGGGTGACACAGTGACACAGACAGAAGGGAGCTATGAGTCTGTCCCTCCCCCTGCAGGGTGACACAGTGACACAGACAGAAGGGAGCTATGAGTCTGTCCCTCCCCCCGCAGGGTGACACAGACAGAAGGGAGCTATGAGTCTGTCCCTCCCCCCGCAGGGTGACACAGACAGAAGGGAGCTATGAGCCTGTCCCTCCCCCGCAGGGTGACACTGACACAGTGACACAGACAGAAGGGAGCTATGAGTCTGTCCCTCCCCCGCAGGGTGTCACAGTGACACAGACAGAAGGGAGCTATGAGCCTGTCCCTCCCCCCGCAGGGTGACACAGTGACACAGACAGAATGGAGCTATGAGTCTGTCCCTCCCCCCGCAGGGTGACACAGTGACACAGACAGAAGGGAGCTATGAGCCTGTCCCTCCCCCGCAGGGTGACACAGTGACACAGACAGAAGGGAGCTATCAGCCTGTCCCTTCCCCGCAGGGTGACACAGTGACACAGACAGAAGGGAGCTATGAGCCTGTCCCTCCCCCCGCAGGGTGACACAGTGACACAGACAGAAGGGAGCTATGAGCCTGTCCCTCCCCCCGCAGGGTGACACAGTAACACATACAGAAGGGAGCTATGAGCCTGTCCCTCCCCCGCAGGGTGACACAGTGACACAGACAGAAGGGAGCTATGAGTCTGTCCCTCCCCCCGCAGGGTGACACAGTGACACAGACAGAAAGGAGCTATGAGTCTGTCCCTCCCCCCGCAGGGTGACACAGTGACAAAGACAGAACCGCAACCCTGCAGGGTGACAAAGTGAGTTATAGGAAGTGGTTATTTGGGGTAATATGTGGAGTTATAGGGAGCGGTTATATGGGGTAATAGGATGAGTTATAGTGAGGGGATATATGGGGTAATAGAAGGAGTTATAGTGAGGGGATATATGGGGTAATAGAAGGAGTTATAGTGAGGGGATATATGGGGTAATAGGATTAGTTATAGAGGGGTTATATGGAACACAAGCTGGAAAATGTACATTTTATTAATGAGTTATGGGTTAGACATATTTCAGTTTCTCGTCATGTCACAGTGAATTATGTCCCCTATTAGTTAATGAATAGCTTGTAATTGAAGACTTGACTAGCTTATTTGCAAATGGTTTGGCAGAATTGTTAATACCAAGAACTTTGAATTCACTGAATTTAGTTCTGAAAAGGGTTTACACTCTAAATTTCTATATACTGTAAGTTGACTTCATGAGGAAATAACACTTCAAAGACCAGCGCCTTAAATTGTATTGTATGTCTTTATTTATATAGCGCCAAAAGTGTACTCAGCGCTTCACAAAGAATACAGTACAGGGAATTTAAAAATACAATAAGCGCAGCAAAATCAGACAATAGGAAAGGAAATCCTGCCCCGAAGAGCTTACAATCAGGTCTCTTCTGCTTAATATAGGACGTGTTTAATGGGTTAAAGGGTCAGTCCCACGTAAGGGCAAAGTGACCTAATGACAGGGACGTGTTTAATGGGTTAAAGGGGCAGTCCCACGTAGGGGCAAAGTGACCTAATGACAGGGACGTGTTTAATGGGTTAAAGGGTCAGTCCCACGTAGGGCAAAGTGACCTAATGACAGGGACGTGTTTAATGGGTTAAAGGGGCAGTCCCACGTAGGGGCAAAGTGACCTAATGACAGGGACGTGTTTAATGGGTTAAAGGGTCAGTCCCACGTAGGGGCAAAGTGACCTAATGACAGGGACGTGTTTAATGGGTTAAAGGGTCAGTCCCACGTAGGGGCAAAGTGACCTAATGACAGGGACGTGTTTAATGGGTTAAAGGGTCAGTCGCACGTAGGAGCAAAGTGACATAATGACAGGGACGTGTTTAATGGGTTAAAGGGTCAGTCCCACGTAGGGGCAAAGTGACCTAATGACAGGGACGTGTTTAATGGGATAAAGAGTCAGTCCCACGTAGGAGCAAAGTGACCTAATGACAGGCACATGTTTAATGGGTTAAAGGGTCAGTCCCACGTAGGGGCAAAGTGACCTAATGACAGGCACATGTTTAATGGGATAAAGAGTCAGTCCCACGTAGGAGCAAAGTGACCTAATGACAGGCACATGTTTAATGGGTTAAAGGGTCAAGTCCCACGTAGGACATAAAGCCTCTGGTCCCGATGGCATACATCTAAGAGTTTTTACAGAGTTAAGTTCAGCAATAGTCAAAACATTAAATGTAATATTCAAGGACTCCATTTCCACAGGCTCAGTACCACAAGATTGGCCTAAAGCAGATGTGGTGCTTATATTTATAAAGGGAGCTAGATCACAACCGGGGAATTACTGACCTGTAAGCCTGACTTCAATTGTGGGGAAGCTACTTGAAGGTTTACAATAGGATAATATTCAGGAATACCTAATGGAGAACAAAATTATTAGTGACAGTCAGCATGGATTTATGAAGGATAGATCCTGTCAAACTAACCTTATTTGTTTCTTTGAGGAGGTAAGTAGGAAGCAGACCAGGGTAATGCAGTTGATGTGGTCTACTTAGATTTTGCAAAGGCTTTTGATACGGTTCCACATAAGAGGTTGGTGTACAAAATAAAGCAAATTGGACTCGGTAAAAATATTTGCACTTGGATTGAAAACTGGTTGAAGGACAGACAACAGAGGGTTGTCATAAATGGAACTTATTCAGGTTGGGCTAAAGTCGTGAGTGGAGTACCTCAGGGATCGGTACTGGGACCCCTGCTTTTTAACTTGTTAATTAATGACCTTGAGGTTGGCCTTCGAGAGCAAAGTCTCCATCTTTGCTGATGATACTAAATTGTGTAAGGTAATAGAATCAGAGCAGGGTGTAATTTCTCTTCAGAAGGACTTGGCAAGACTGGAAACTTGGGCAGGTAAATGGCAGGTGAGGTTTAATACAGATAAATGTAAGGTTATGCATTTGGGATGAAAAAATAAACAGGCGACTTACAAATAAAATGGGGATACATAGGGGGAAACCTTGATGGAGAAGGATTTAGGAGTGCTTGTAGACAGCAGGCTTACTGTAGCAATAGTGCCCAATGTCATGCAGTAGCTGCCAAGGCAAACAAGATCTTATCTTGTATTAAACGGGCAATGGATGGAAGGGAAGTAAACATAATTTTGCCCCTTTACAAAGCATTAGTAAGACCACACCTTGAATATGGAGTATTATTTTGGGCACCAATCCTTAGAAAATACATCATGGAACTATAGAGAGTGCAGAGAAGAGCCACCAAATTAATAAAGGGGATGGACAATCTAACTTATGAGGAGAGACTAGCTAAATTAGATTTATTTACATTAGAAAAGAGGCGTCTAAGAGGGGATATGATAACTATATACAAATATATTTGGGGATAATGCAAGGAGCTTTCAAATGAACTATTTATCCAAAGGACAGTGCAAAGGACTCGGGGTCATCCCTTGAGGTTGGAGGAAAGGAGATTTCACCAGCAACAAAGGAAAGGGTTCTTTACAGTAAGGGCAGTTCCAGTGTGGCATTCATTACCCATGGAGACTGTGATGGCAGATACATTAGATTAGTTCAAAAAAAGGTTGGACATCTTTTTCATAGGAAAGGTATACAGGGATATACCAAATAAGTGTACATGGGAAGGACGCTGATCCAGGGAGTAATCTGATTGCCAATTCTTGGAGTCAGGAAGGAATTTATTTTCCCCTTATGAGATATCATTGGATGATATAACACTGGGGTTTTGTGTCTGCCTTCCTCTGTACGCAAACTGTAAGTACGGATATAGGATAAAGTATCTGTCGTCTAAATTTAGCATAGGTTGAACTTGATGGACGTACGTCTTTTTTCAACCTCATCTACTGTGTAACTATATACCTACTATGTAACTATGTAACTACTGTACTTTGTAACAATGTAAAAAGGTGAATCCAAAATATAAAGGTGAATCCAAAATATAAAAATACATTTTTGTTGTTGTAATATATGCCGCCTTTGATTACCTTTATTGAAAACTAATTAGCTAAGCTGCCGATTGATTGGTTCTCCCGTGATCGATCAGCCAAATCCTGTTTCCCAGGGCTCACTAAATGGCCGCCTTTCAGTTTCAAACCAACCCTTCAGTCCGTGTAACTCAGCAGCTACAATGTATCCCGATATTACTAAGGTGACTGTATTTATTGTTACAGTTTGCAGCTCAAACTGCTGGGAACGTTGGCAACAAATGATCACAAACAGGAAAGTGTTACAAAGGTTTTGCACTGCTGGGGATGTGGGATAAACCTGCTATAGGAATCAGAGGATGCTCAGAACTGTATATTAAAAATGGCATTCCGAGTTGAATGATAATAATAATAATAATAATAAAAATTGCAATAGGTATTATCTAATATTACAGAACTGAGTTATTTAAAAAAAAACACACACGAAAGATATTGCATTGATTGTCCCATGAAAGTAAGTTAAATAAAACATTAAAAAATAACACAATAAACCATGTTTATCAATGCAAAAGTTTGTTTTTATTTTTATTTTTTGAAGGGTGCACCTCGCTTTTTGAGTTGTTCTTGGCAGCAGCGCAGAAGGACGCGCCGTTCAGGAAATGTTTGTGTTTTTTTGGGATGGCACCGATTTCTTATTTCTTGGCAGGACACGCAATGCAGATAATTTCCATGAAATTGCCATGCCTATCGCGTTAAGCGATGCCTCCTGATGCCCCGCGTCCATTAATCAAGCGAGCGGGCCCCAGCCCTCGCAGTGTTAAACAAGAGAGGGTTTGTCTTGTTCCCGAGGGCGGTGAGTGCCAGCTTCCGGGGGGATAGAAATGTCAGCATCATTAAGGGTTTCGGAGGAAGATTGTTTTGGGGTTGGGTGCTGGCAAGGGGTTCTCCACTCCAGTGCTCAGGTATGAAGGATATCCCTGCTTCAGCACAGTTTGGCTCAATCAGTGGCTCGGTCGGAGATTGAGCCAGTGGTGCTGAAGCTGGGACTGCTTGAGCCACCCGTGCTGAAGCTGGCACTGGTTGAGCCACCCGTGCTGAAGCTGGCACTGGTTGAGCCACCCGTGCTGAAGCTGGCACTGGTTGAGCCAGCTGTGCTGAAGCTGGGACTGGTTGAGCCAGCTGTGTTGAAGCTGGGACTGATTTAGCCACCTGTGCCGAAGCTGGGACTGATTGAGCCAGCTGTGCTGAAGCTGGGACTGGTTGAGCCAGCTGTGTTGAAGCTGGGACTGGTTGAGCCACCTGTGCTGAAGCTGGGACTGGTTGAGCAAACTGTGCTGAAGCAGGGATATCCTGAAAACCTGACCTGTTGGGGGGTCTTGAGGATTGGGGTTGAGAACCCCTGGGTTATGGGGTGAGAATGGTGGTGTTTGAGGAAATTTAAAAAATGTCAAATGATAGTAAATGTTTGAAGAATGAAGGAGAGAGAATGTGTTATAATGATTTACCCCCGGAGGGGGGGGGGGGGTGGGGGGCAATTGGATTGGACGGGGAGAAGCTTGCAGAGCTTTGGTGAGCTTCGGGGGGGCGCACACTTACTGTAGATTAATTGTGTGGCCCCACATGCTCTCCTCCTCACCTGCTTCTCTCCCACATGCTCTCCTCCTCTCCTGCTTCTCTCCCACATGCTCTCCTCCTCACCTGCTTCTCTCCCTCACGCTCTCCTCCTTATCCAGCTTCTCCCACACATGACCCCCTCATCACCTGCTTCTCCCCCACATGGTCCCCTTCTCAACTGCTTCTCCCCCACATGGTCCCCTTCTCAGCTGCTTCTCCCCCACATGCTCTCCTCCTCATTCTGCTTCTCCCCCACATGCTATCCTCCTCATCCAGCTTCTCCCCACATGCTCTCCTCCTCATCCAGCTTCTCCCACACATGACCCCCTCATCACCTGCTTCTCCCCCACATGGTCCCCTTCTCAACTGCTTCTCCCCCACATGCTCTCCTCCTCATCCAGCTTCTCCCCACATGGTCCCCTCCTCACCTGCTTCTCCCACACTTACACCCCTCCACACCAGCCTCTCCCCACAAATGCCCCCTCCTCGCCAGCTTCTCCCCCACATGCTCCCCTCCTCACCAGCTTCTCCCCAAATGCTCTCCTCCTCATCCAGCTTCTACCCCACATGCTCCCTTCCTCACCAGCTTCTCCCCCACATGCCCCCTACTAACCAGCTTCTCCACCACATGCTCCCCTCCTCACCAGCTTCTGCCCACATGTTCACCTAATGACCAGCGTCTCCCCCACAAGTTCCCCTCCTCACAACTTCTCCCCCACATGCTGTCCTCCTCACCAGCTTCTCCACACATGCTCCCCTCTTCGCCAGCATCTCCCTACATGCTGCCCACATCACCAGCTTCTCCCCACATGCTGCCCTCCTCACCAGCTTCTCCCCACATGCTCACCTCCTCTCCAGATTCTTGCCCACATTCTCCCCTCCTCTTCAGCTTCTCCCCCATATGCTCCCCTCTTCACCAGCTTCTCCCCACATGCCCCTCCCCTCACCAGCTTCTCCCTACATGCTCCCCTCCTCATCAGCTTCTACCCCACATTTTCACTCCTCACCAGCTTCTCTCCACATGCTCCCCTCCTTACCATCTTCCCCCCACATGCACCCCTCCTCACCAGCTTCTCCCCACATGCTCACCTCCTCTCCAGCTTCTCCCCCATATGCTCCCCTCTTCACCAGCTTCTCCCCACATGCCCCCCTCCTCACCAGCTTCTCCCCACATGCCCCCTCCTCACCAGCTTCTCCCCCACATGCTCCCCTCCTCACCAGCCTCTCCCCCACATGCTCCTTCCTCACCAGCGTCTCCCCCACATTTTCACTCCTCACCAGCTTCTCTCCCACATGCTCCCCTCCTTACCATCTTCCCCCCACATGCTCCCCTCCTCATCAGCTAATTTCTTCATCTTGTGTTAAAATGAAACGTACTCCACTGATTCTTCCATTATTTGTACCTCTGTAATAGAACAGGTGTCTACTTTGGAGCTCAATGAGGCCTTCATCTTTCTTCTTACTTCACTAAGGCCAACAACATCCCATTTAATCTCCGCCACCTTCCCACCGCTTTGAGGCAGTGAACGAACGCGGGGACAGCTTGGGAGAGTTTGCAGAATGGGAAACCTGCTACATCAGTAATTCATTCTTCAAGAAGAACCCAAATAGAGAATGGACATGGCATGGCATAGACCCAATGGGGGTCAAGAATGGAATTGACGGGATCCTAACTAACAAGAAACCCGTGATTGAAGACTGCACATTCCTTAACCGTTCTGACACGAGGAGTGATCACAGCTGGGCTTCGACTGCAGATTACATCCGCAAAGTTGGAAAGAGGAAAACTGATCCAAGAACAAAACAACCAACATCGAGAACAACAGCAGAGAATTGAAACTTGAAGTGAAACATTGCTTCGGTTTGGTTGCAACGCACAGGGACACTTTAACAAACGATGAGGGAGAATTTAGGAAGTTTGTAGATGAAAGCGCAGAATGAACGGGAGGAATCGCCAACAAAAAGCAGGGTAAGAAAATATCTGATGGGACAAAACAATGAATGAGGGGGCGACAAGATACAACGCAATCCCAAGACCCAAGTGAAGACGCAGATCTGAGCGAGACGATCCGCAAAGGTGCAGCTGGAGCTGTGAGAGAATGACTGATGTGGTGAGGAAGACTAGCGAAGATAACAAAAGCTTAAAGAAGACGAAGAAGTGACTTATAATGGGGAAGCAAATCATGGCGCTCAAACAAGACGATGGATCAACAGTAACAGACCGCGCTCTTATCATAGAGAGGGTGGAGGACCGCTACATGAAACTGTACGAGGACACGGGTAACACCGGGAATAGTCCAGAGGACGAGCGAGAAGAAACCACCAATGCTGTACCACGTGTCCTTCCAGAAGAAGTGGCAAAGGCAATAACAGCCATGAGGAACGGGAAGGCTGCCGGGGAAGAGGCAATTGCGACAGAAACCCTGGGAGAAGCTCTGGAAGAAGTAGCGACAATCCTTGTAATACTCTTCACATGTGGCTTGAAGAAAAGGAAATCTCCAGAACAATGGCGCAATTCCATAGTTATCCTCTTCCACAAATAAGGACACAAAGATCTCAAGACCTACAGACCAATCAGTCTACTTCCAGTGACTTCCCAGATTTTTAAGAAGATACTCACTAATCTGACCCTGGACTTTGCCCGGCCTGAAGAACACGCGGGATTGCGCAGTGGATACCACGCAATGTAACATATCAAAGTCGTACTGGAAGTGATTTCCGGATGTAGTGAATACAGTCTAGGATTCGTAGATTACAAATCAAGATTTGATTCTGTCTACACCTCGGCGGTCCTAGATGCATTAAGAAGACAAAGTGTTGGAGAAGCGTACGTTGATATTATAAACAACATTTACGAGAATGTCACATCAACCGTTGGATTACATGAAGATACTGTACAAGCAAGATAAGGATCAGCAAGGAAGTGCGGCAGGGAGACACCGTGTCACCAGGATCAGCAAGGGAGTGCGGCAGGGAGACACCGTGTCACCAGGATCAGCAAGGGAGTGCGGCAGGGAGACACCGTGTCAACAGGATCAGCAAGGGAGTGCGGCAGGGAGACACCGTGTCACCAGGATCAGCAAGGGAGTGCGGCAGGGAGACACCGTGTCACCAGGATCAGCAAGGGAGTGCGGCAGGGAGACACCGTGTCACCAGGATCAGCAAGGGAGTGTGGCAGTGAGACACCGTGTCACCAGGATCAGCAAGGGAGTGCGGCAGGCAGACACCGTGTCACCAGAATCAGCAAGGGAGTGTGGCAGGGAGACACTGTGTCACCAGGATAAACAATGGAGTGCTTCAGGGAGACACCATGTCACCAAATCTTCCCACTGAAAAACAAAGAATTGTTCAAGACATTAAATTGGGAATAAAAAGGAATCAAAATCAACGGTGAATTTTTTAGTGACCTACGATTTGCATAATACGACATTGTTATTTTAGCCACAAGTCCAGAAGATCTCCAGCACTAAATCGGAGAACTCGCCGAAGCCGGTGAGAATGTGGCTTCCATATCAAGTTCAGGGAGACTTGAGTGATGTTCAACAAACGTGTCACCTCTGCAAAGATGGGAAAAAATGGAAGAGAACAAAGAGAAGTGGAAGACGATGTCTACCTCGGCCAGCGAGTAACGATGGATGGTAACCTTATGAATGAAATGAACAGGAGAATGAAGATGGGACGGAGGCGGAAACAAGACAATCATACATGGGAACCTTCCCCTGCGCCTCAAGTGGAAAGTGTGTGACCTGTGTATCCTGCCCACGCTCATGTATGGATGTGACCCATGTATCCTGCCCGCGCTCACGTACGGATGTGACCCATGTATCCTGCGCGCGCTCACGTACGGATGTGACCCGTGTATCCTTCCCGCACTCATGTACGGATGTGACACTCGGACCCTAAATGGAAGATAATTCCAGAGATTCAGACATAGCAAAGAAGTATGGAGAGATGCATGCTGGATATTACCCGGAGAAGTATGGAGAGATGCGTGCTGGTCATTACCTGGAGAAGTATGGAGAGATGCATGCTGGGTATTACCCCAAGAAGTATGGGGAGATGCATGCTGGATAATACCCAGAGAGATGGGAAAAAGAATGAAACACAAGTCAGTGACATCGTCGCACTGAGGAAGAAATTAAAATGGAGGTGAAACGGACATATCACGAGAAGAAATGACCAGCGCAGGACAAAGATGAAACTCAACTGGATTCCAACAGAGATTAAAAGACCAAGATGCCCAAAAGTAAGATGGGAGGATGGGATGAGAACGTGTGTAGGAGCGACGTGGAGAAGAGAGGCTGTAACCGCCGGACCTGGGAGATCACTGGGGAAACTTCATCCAGCAGTGGGGAGACACGGGCTGGGGAGGATGGGATGAGGGAATGTGTGGGAGCGACGTGGAGAAGAGAGGCTGTAACCGCAGGACCTGGGAGATCACTGGGGAGACTTCATCCAGCAGTGGGGAGACACGGGCTGGAGAGGATGGGATGAGGGAATGTGTGGGAGCGACGTGGAGAAGAGAGGCTGTAACCGCAGGACCTGGGAGATCACTGGGGAGGCTTCATCCAGCAGTGGGGAGACAAGGGCTGGGGAGGATGGGATGAGGGAATGTGTGGGAGTGACGTGGAGAAGAGAGGCTGTAACTGCAGGACCTGGGAGATCACTGGGGAGACTACATCCAGCAGTGGGGAGACATGGGCTGAAGAGGATGGGATGAGGGGATGTGTGGGAGCAACGTGGAGAAGAGAGGCTGTAACTGCAGTTCCTGGGAGATCACTGGGGAGACTTCATCCAGCAGTGGGGAGACACAGGCTGGAGAGGATGGGATGAGAAATTTGTGGTAGGTATTAACTCCTGAGTAGCCAGCTAACCATGACTAGCATTTGGGCTACCAAGGGATGTCTAGTCCAATGTTTAGGTTATACATTTTTAGCCCCTGTTTTAGGTGGAACCTCTTATCTTGCCTATATGTCTGTAATAGCCATTATATACATAGACATGATTGGCCTAAAACGGGGGTAGCCATCTCCAGCCTTCAAGGGCCTCCAGCAGGTCAAGTTTTCAGGATAACAGGTGGCTCAATCTGAATCACTGAGGCACCTGTGCTGAAGCAGGGTCATCCTGAAAACTTGACCTTTTGGTGGCCCTTGAGGACTGGAGTTGGTAGACAGACATATATATATATATATATATATATATATATATATATATACACACTAACATATTTCGCAGCTCAGTGGGGTCGGAAAATGGTAACAATAAAACATCAACATTAACATACACTGCTATAGTAGGTAAGGAAGGGCCTGTTCCAAAGAGCTAACGCTCTACAAGGAACGGATCAGAGGAAAAATAAGGTACACGAGGGATAAGAAGGTGAATGTGTTTTGACATTTACTGTTGTGAAATTCCACTTTCCGCCCCTATAAATAGTTTCATTCACAGCTTCCCAAACCAACATCGCCGACATCAACCTCGATCCTCCCCTTAATTGTTCTACCAGTTTGGAACAGGGCCCAGCAGGCGTACGGGGTTGCACAACAGTTTGTGTGGGCACGGGGGTTGTCAGGCCAACATCCAAACTCAGTGTCACACACGCTACGGTGCTGGAGAGGGGACGGAGAAGGGATGGGCCAACAGCACTTGAAGAAACATCTCAAGATGTTTCCTCGGTGGAGAGGAGTTGGTTGATTTTGGTGTGGGTGGTAGTGGGGTTTGGACTTATGTTTAGGATTGGGTTCTACATCGGATGTCATTTGGGGATTATCACGGTTTGGAACTGTGGGCTTAAGACTTCGAGGGCGGTTCAGTGATGTTTTATGTAAATATTCAATATAATGCCACCAACCATGGCTGATACAATAAAGTAGGATGTAATATACTAACATACAATATATGAGAACAGAATGGAATATAGGAGATATGATAACAGACTGTAAAATAATGTCATATATTATAAAGTGCTAGAAAATAAAGGAATATAATACATTATAATTTATTAGGAGAGAGTGGAATATAATATATATTAGAATAAAATGGAAAAGAATAGATTACAATAACAAATAGTAGGGTAGGAGAGAACAGAACAGAATTTGTTATTTGACATTGATGTACCCAGAATCCTTTGCTCCCTTTGCATGACTATCCAGAACCCTTTGTCCCGTTAAACTGCCTATCCCCACAATCCTTAGCTGCCTAACCTCAGTACCTGAGTGTACCCAGAATCCTTTGCTTTTTTTTAACATGACTGTCCATGACTCAAACCTTTTGCTTCCTTAGCCTAAATGCACCCAGAATCCTTTGCTCCCTTTAAATGGCCGTACCCAGAACCCTTTGCTCTCTAATGTTAGCCTACTCAGAAATCCCGGCTCCCTTAACATGATCGTACCCAGAACCCTGTGATTTCTGATCTCAGTGTACCCAGAACCCTTTGCTCCCTTAACATGACATTCCCTAGAACCCTTTGCTCTCTGATGTTAGCGTGCCCAGAACCCTTTGCTCCCTTAGCCTGTGAGTACCCAGAATCCTTTGCTCCTTTAACATAACCAGTGTTCGACAAACCTATACATTTGCTCGCCCCGGGCGAGTGGATTTAACATCGTGGCGAGCTCCTATTGGCCCAAGCAGCCCACGTTTGGTACTAGGTGGCGAGTAGATTTTTTTGTGTGGCGAGTAGATTTTTTGGTGATTTGTCAACCACTGAACATAACTATACTTCAAGCTCGTTACTTCTTTACCATGACCTTACCCAGAACCCTTTGCTCCCTAACATGACCGTACCCAGAAACCTTTGCTTCTTTAACATGATCGTACCCAGAACCCTTTGCTTCTTTAACATGATCGTACCCAGAACCCTCTGCTTCCTTAACATGATCATACCCAGAACCCTTTGCTTCCTTAACATGATCGTACTCAGAACCCTCTGCTTCCTTAACATGATCATACCCAGAACCCTTTGCTTCCTTAACATGATCATACCCAGAACCCTTTGCTTCCTTAACATGATCGTACTCAGAACCCTCTGCTTCCTTAACATGATCATACCCAGAACCCTTTGCTTCCTTAACATGATCGTACCCAGAACCCTCTGCTCCCTTAAAAAGACCTTCCCCAGAGCCCTTTGCTGCATGACATTAGCGTACCCAGAACCCTTTGCTTCCTTAACATGATCGTACTCAGAATCCTCTGCTTCCTTAACATGATCAGACCCAGAACCCTTTGCTTCCTTAACATGATCGTACCCAGAACCCTCTGCTCCCTTAAAAAGATCTTCCCCAGAGCCCTTTGCTGCATGACATTAGCGTACCCAGAACCCTTTGCTTCCTTAACATGATCGTACTCAGAACCCTCTGCTTCCTTAACATGATCAGACCCAGAACCCTTTGCTTCCTTAACATGATCGTACCCAGAACCCTCTGCTCCCTTAAAAAGACCTTCCCCAGAGCCCTTTGTTGCATGACATTAGCATACCCAGAACCCTTTGCTTCCTTAACATGATCGTACCCAGAGCCCTTTGCTGCATGACATTAGCATACCCAGAACCCTTTGCTCCCTTAGCCTGGGTGTACCTTTTGCAGATGTCCTAGCATGCAGGGCCGGCCTGCAAAGTCTCTTTGGGAATGTGTGACTAATAGCGGAAACAACGCACAAAATCAGGATTATTCCCGCTTCGCAGAGAAACGATTTGCTCATTATGACAAGTTAGCAGAACAGATTTTTAATGATACTGAGTATCTATACTTTGATAATGATCACGCTGCGCTGCATAATGATGCAGAGTATCTATACACTGATAATGATCATGCTGCGCTGTATAATGATGCAGAGTATCTATACACTGATAATGATCACGCTGCGCTGTATAATGATGCAGAGTATCTATACTCTGATAATGAACACGCTGCGCTGTATAATGATGCAGAGTATCTATACACTGATAATGATCACACTGCACTGTATAATGATGCTAATATTAAGGTGTGTTATGTTTCAGTAAAGCCAAATACAGAGATAAAATATTTCAAAAGTTGACAGCACGTAATGAGAGAGAGAGAGAGAGAGAGAGAGAGAGAGAGAGAGAGAGAGAGAGAGAGAGAGAGAGAGAGAGAGAGAGAGAGAGAGAGAGAGAGAGAGGGAGAGAGAGAGAGAGAGACAATCAGAGATAAATGGAAAGAGGGAGAGAACAAGAGAGACAGACAGAGCTGGAAAGAGAGGGACAGATATAGAAAGAGAGAGAGAGAGACAGATAGAAAGAGGGAGGAGAGAGAACAAGAGAGAAGCATAGAGAGCTGGAAAGAGAGAGACAGACAGAGAGATTGAAAGAGGGAGGAGAGAGAAAGTGTGAGTGCCAAGAAGAGAGAGGAGAGGGGCAGAGAGAGGGGCAGAGAGAGAGGGTGGGGGAGAGAGAGGGTGAGAGGGAGGGGGGGAGGGGGAGAGAGAGTGGCAGAGAGAGGGTGAGAGGGAGGGGGAGAGAGGGTGAGAGGGAGGGGGAGAGGGATAGAGATTGGCAGAGAGAGGAGAGGGGCAGAGAGAGAGGGTGAGAGGGAGAGAGAGGGGGAGGGAGGGGGAGAGAGAGTGGCAGAGAGAGAGGGTGAGAGGGAGGGGGAGAGAGAGGGTGAGAGGGAGGGGGATAGAGATTGGCAGAGAGAGAGGAGAGGGGCAGAGAGAGAGGGTGAGAGGGAGGGTGAGAGGGATAGAGATTGGCAGAGAGAGAGGAGAGGGGCAGAGAGAGGGTGAGGGGGAGGGAGGGGGAGAGAGATTGGCAGAGAGAGAGGGATGGGGGAGAGGATGAGACGGTGTAAAAGTATGTGAGGAGACAGAAAGGGAAAGTCCAAATTCCCCGTTTCCGGCATCCCATTGACGCACACATCGCTACACAACCCTATAACAACAAACCCTACACTGTGTGTGACTCACAGCTGTCCGGGGAGTCACACCTGTGCGCGCGTCACCTCTCACATACTGTACATGTCACGCGCAAGCGCCGGTAATCCTCTGCTCTCGATGGATGCCGGAGATAACAGGGACACCATTGTTACCGAGAACAAGGAAACCGCGTCATGATTATCCGGAGACACAGGCGGGAGGTGCGGGAAAGTCATTCAAAGCAGCAACCCCCCCCCCCAAAAAAAGGAGCAGGTTACCTCAGTCAGGGGGACCCTCCGAGTCCATCAGAGGTCCCCCAACCCCTAGGGACTCCCCCCACCCCCCACCCCCACCCCACCACCCCACCCCGAGACGTTTGCAGTTTTCTTGCGCCGGATTTATCAAACAAATACACAGATATCTGTCTGTCTGTCTGTCTGTCTGTCTGTCTGTGTATCTGTCTGCGTATCTGTCTGTCTGTCTGTGTATCCGTGTGTCTGTCTGTCTGTCTGTCTGTCTGTGTATCTGTCTGCGTATCTGTCTGTCTGTCTGTGTATCTGTGTGTCTGTCTGTCTGTCTGTCTGTGTATCTGTGTGTCTGTCTGTCGGTGTGTCTGTGTATCTGTCTGCGTATCTGTCTGTCTGCGTGTCTGTCTGTCTGTCTGTCTGTCTGTCTGTGTATTTGTCTGCGTATCTGTCTGTCTGTCTGCGTGTCTGTCTGTCTGTCTGTGTATCTGTCTGCGTATCTGTCTGTCTGTCTGCGTGTCTGTCTGTCTGTCTGTGTATCTGTCTGCGTATCTGTCTGTCTGTCTGTGTATCTGTGTGTCTGTCTGTCGGTGTGTCTGTGTATCTGTCTGCGTATCTGTCTGTCTGTCTGCGTGTCTGTCTGTCTGTCTGTGTATCTGTCTGCGTATCTGTCTGTCTGCATGTCTGTCTGTCTGTCTGTCTGTGTATCTGTCTGCGTATCTGTCTGTCTGTCTGCGTGTCTGTCTGTCTGTCTGTCTGTCTGTCTGTGTATCTGTCTGCGTATCTGTCTGTCTGTCTGTCTGCGTGTCTGTCTGTCTGTCTGTGTATCTGTCTGCGTATCTGTCTGTCTGCGTGTCTGTCTGTCTGTCTGTCTGTCTGTGTATCTGTCTGCGTATCTGTCTGTCTGTCTGCGTATCTGTCTGTCTGCGTGTCTGTCTGTCTGTCTGTCTGTCTGTCTGCGTATCTGTCTGTGTGTCTGTCTGTGTGTCTGTCTGTCTGTCTGTCTGTCTGCGTATCTGTCTGTCTGTCTGTATATCTGTCTGTCTGTCTGTGTATCTGTCTGTCTGTGTATCTGTCTGTCTGTCTGTCTGTCTGCGTATCTGTCTGTCTGTCTGCGTATCTGTCTGTCTGTCTGCGTATCTGTCTGTCTGCGTATCTGTCTGTCTGTCTGTCTGTCTGCGTATCTGTCTGTCTGTCTGCGTATCTGTCTGTCTGCGTATCTGTCTGTCTGTCTGTCTGTCTGTGTATCTGTCTGTCTGTCTGTGTATCTGTCTGTCTGTCTGCGTATCTGTCTGTCTGCGTATCTGTCTGTCTGTCTGTGTATCTGTCTGTCTGTCTGTGTGTCTGTCTGTCTGTCTTTCTGTGTATCTGTCTGTGTGTCTGTGTATCTGTCTGTCTGTCTGTGTGTCTGTCTGTCTGTCTGTGTATCTGTCTGTGTGTCTGTGTATCTGTCTGTGTATCTGTCTGTCTGTGTATCTGTCTGTCTGTCTGTGTATCTGTCTGTCTGTGTATCTGTCTGTCTGTCTGTGTGTCTGTCTGTCTGTCTGTGTATCTGTCTGTGTGTCTGCGTATCTGTCTGTCTGCGTATCTGTCTGTCTGTCTGCGTATCTGTCTGTCTGCGTGTCTGTCTGTCTGTCTGTCTGTGTATCTGTCTGTCTGCGTATCTGTCTGTCTGTCTGTATATCTGTCTGTCTGTCTGTATATCTGTCTGTCTGTCTGTGTATCTGTCTGTCTGTGTATCTGTCTGTCTGTCTGTCTGTCTGTCTGCGTATCTGTCTGTCTGTCTGCGTGTCTGTCTGTCTGTCTGCGTATCTGTCTGTCTGCGTATCTGTCTGTCTGTCTGTCTGTCTGCGTATCTGTCTGTCTGTCTGCGTATCTGTCTGTCTGTCTGCGTATCTGTCTGTCTGTCTGCGTATCTGTCTGTGTGTCTGCGTATCTGTCTGTCTGTCTGCGTATCTGTCTGTCTGTCTGCGTATCTGTCTGTCTGTGTGTCTGTCTGTCTGTGTATCTGTCTGTGTGTCTGTGTATCTGTCTGTCTGTGTGTCTGTCTGTCTGTGTATCTGTCTGTGTGTCTGTGTATCTGTCTGTGTATCTGTCTGTCTGTGTATCTGTCTGTCTGTCTGTGTATCTGTCTGTCTGTCTGTGTATCTGTCTGTCTGTGTATCTGTCTGTCTGTCTGTGTGTCTGTCTGTCTGTGTATCTGTCTGTGTTTCTGTGTATCTGTCTGTCTGTGTATCTGTCTGTCTGTGTATCTGTCTGTCTGTCTGCGTATCTGTCTGTCTGTCTGTGTATCTGTCTGTCTGTCTGTGTGTCTGTCTGTCTGTCTGTGTATCTGTCTGTGTGTCTGTGTATCTGTCTGTCTGTCTGTCTGCGTATCTGTCTGTCTGTCTGCGTGTCTGTCTGTCTGTCTGTGTGTCTGTCTGTCTGTCTGTGTATCTGTCTGTGTGTCTGTGTATGGGTCTGTGTGTCTGTGTATCTGTCTGTGTGTCTGTGTATCTGTCTGTGTGTCTGTGTATCTGTCTGTGTGTCTGTGTATCTGTCTGTCTGTCTGCGTATCTGTCTGTCTGTCTGTGTATCTGTCTGTCTGTCTGTGTGTCTGTCTGTCTGTCTGTGTGTCTGTCTGTCTGTGTATCTGTCTGTGTGTCTGTGTATCTGTCTGTCTGTGTATCTGTCTGTCTGTGTATCTGTCTGTCTGTCTGCGTATCTGTCTGTCTGTCTGTGTGTCTGTCTGTATGTCTGTGTGTCTGTCTGTCTGTCTGTCTGTGTATCTGTCTGTGTGTCTGTGTATCTGTCTGTCTGTGTATCTGTCTGTGTGTGTGTCTGCGTATCTGTCTGTCTGTCTGTCTGTGTATCTGTCTGTCTGTGTATCTGTCTGTCTGTGTATCTGTCTGTCTGTGTGTCTGTCTGTGTATCTGTTTGTCTGTGTGTGTATCTGTCTGTCTGTCTGTGTATCTGTCTGTCTGTGTATCTGTCTGTCTGTGTGTCTGCGTATCTGTCTGTCTGTCTGTGTATCTGTCTGTCTGTGTGTCTGTCTGTGTCTGTCTGTGTATCTGTTTGTCTGTGTATCTGTCTGTGTATCTGTCTGTCTGTCTGTGTATCTGTCTGTCTGTGTATCTGTCTGTCTGTGTATCTATGTATCTGTCTGTCTGTGTATCTGTCTGTCTGTGTATCTGTCTGTCTGTCTGTGTATCTGTCTGTCTGTCTGTGTATCTGTCTGTCTGTCTGTGTATCTGTCTGTCTGTGTGTCTGTGTATCTGTCTGTCTGTGTATCTGTCTGTCTGTCTGCGTATCTGTCTGTCTGTCTGTGTATCTGTCTGTCTGTCTGTCTGTGTATCTGTCTGTGTGTCTGTGTATCTGTCTGTCTGTGTATCTGTCTGTGTGTGTGTCTGCGTATCTGTCTGTCTGTCTGTGTAGCTGTCTGTCTGTGTATCTGTCTGTCTGTGTGTCTGTCTGTGTGTCTGTCTGTGTATCTGTTTGTCTGTGTGTGTATCTGTCTGTCTGTCTGTGTATCTGTCTGTCTGTGTATCTGTCTGTCTGTGTGTCTGCGTATCTGTCTGTCTGTCTGCGTATCTGTCTGTCTGTCTGTGTATCTGTCTGTCTGTCTGTGTGTCTGTGTATCTGTCTGTGTGTCTGTGTATCTGTCTGTCTGTCTGCGTATCTGTCTGTCTGTCTGCGTGTCTGTCTGTCTGTCTGTGTGTCTGTCTGTCTGTCTGTCTGTCTGTCTGTCTGTGTATCTGTCTGTGTGTCTGTGTATCTGTCTGTGTGTCTGTGTATCTGTCTGTGTGTCTGTGTATCTGTCTGTGTGTCTGTGTATCTGTCTGTGTGTCTGTGTATCTGTCTGTCTGTCTGCGTATCTGTCTGTCTGTCTGTGTATCTGTCTGTCTGTCTGTGTGTCTGTCTGTGTGTCTGTCTGTCTGTGTATCTGTCTGTGTGTCTGTGTATCTGTCTGTCTGTGTATCTCTCTGTCTGTGTATCTGTCTGTCTGTCTGCGTATCTGTCTGTCTGTCTGTGTATCTGTCTGTCTGTCTGTCTGTCTGTCTGTCTGTGTATCTGTCTGTGTGTCTGTGTATCTGTCTGTCTGTGTATCAGTCTGTGTGTGTGTCTGCGTATCTGTCTGTCTGTCTGTGTATCTGTCTGTCTGTGTATCTGTCTGTCTGTGTGTCTGTCTGTGTGTCTGTCTGTGTATCTGTTTGTCTGTGTGTGTATCTGTCTGTCTGTCTGTGTATCTGTCTGTCTGTGTATCTGTCTGTCTGTGTGTCTGCGTATCTGTCTGTCTGTCTGTGTATCTGTCTGTCTGTCTGTGTGTCTGTGTATCTGTCTGTGTGTCTGTGTATCTGTCTGTCTGTCTGCGTATCTGTCTGTCTGTCTGCGTGTCTGTCTGTCTGTCTGTGTGTCTGTCTGTCTGTCTGTCTGTGTATCTGTCTGTGTGTCTGTGTATCTGTCTGTGTGTCTGTGTATCTGTCTGTGTGTCTGTGTATCTGTCTGTGTGTCTGTGTATCTGTCTGTGTGTCTGTGTATCTGTCTGTCTGTCTGCGTATCTGTCTGTCTGTCTGTGTATCTGTCTGTCTGTCTGTGTGTCTGTCTGTCTGTGTGTCTGTCTGTCTGTGTATCTGTCTGTGTGTCTGTGTATCTGTCTGTCTGTGTATCTCTCTGTCTGTGTATCTGTCTGTCTGTCTGCGTATCTGTCTGTCTGTCTGTGTATCTGTCTGTCTGTCTGTCTGTCTGTCTGTCTGTCTGTGTATCTGTCTGTGTGTCTGTGTATCTGTCTGTCTGTGTATCTGTCTGTGTGAGTGTCTGCGTATCTGTCTGTCTGTCTGTGTATCTGTCTGTCTGTGTATCTGTCTGTCTGTGTGTCTGTCTGTGTGTCTGTCTGTGTATCTGTTTGTCTGTGTGTATCTGTCTGTCTGTCTGTGTATCTGTCTGTCTGTGTATCTGTCTGTCTGTGTGTCTGCGTATCTGTCTGTCTGTCTGTGTATCTGTCTGTCTGTGTGTCTGTCTGTGTGTCTGTCTGTGTATCTGTTTGTCTGTGTATCTGTCTGTGTATCTGTCTGTCTGTCTCTGTATCTGTCTGTCTGTGTATCTGTCTGTCTGTGTATCTATGTATCTGTCTGTCTGCGTATCTGTCTGTCTGTCTGCGTATCTGTCTGTGTGTCTGCGTATCTGTCTGTGTGTCTGCGTATCTGTCTGTCTGTCTGCGTATCTGTCTGTCTGTCTGCGTATCTGTCTGTCTGTCTGTGTTTCTGTCTGTCTGTCTGTGTATCTGTCTGTCTGTGTGTCTGTCTGTCTGTCTGTGTATCTGTCTGTCTGTCTGTGTATCTGTCTGTGTGTCTGTGTATCTGTCTGTCTGTGTATCTGTCTGTCTGTCTGTGTATCTGTCTGTCTGTCTGTGTATCTGTCTGTCTGTCTGTGTATCTGTCTGTCTGTCTGTCTGTCTGTGTGTCTGTCTGTCTTTCTGTGTATCTGTCTGTGTGTCTGTGTATCTGTCTGTCTGTGTATCTGTCTGTCTGTGTATCTGTCTGTCTGTCTGTGTATCTGTCTGTCTGTCTGTGTATCTGT
>NC_134502.1:30986840-31139340 GCF_040206685.1 Ascaphus truei | reverse complement strand
TTGTTAATAAAATAATTCCTTCTCTGGATCTCTTGGGTTACATTTCTGGGAGGGGGTTTCATTTGCTTACAGATGTTGCATTGGTTACACCTGAACGAGCTTTTAGATTAATTGATAGGTGCCCTTTCCCCGGCATACACACCGGCTCAGGGAGAGGGAGTTAGTGATTGTTTTAACGCATCTACATACTGTGTTGGGGCCCAGTTGTACATATGGTTTCAAAATTGGGTGCAAACACAAGACTTCACAATGTTTCCTAACAATGAACTTGATCTGGTTCACCCGTTTGTAAAACTGAGGAATGAATAGTGGAGTTCCGTCCCTAAATGCTTTCTTAGGGTTACGACCTACCCATGTTCTTTGCTTCCTCCAAAGCACAGTCTAGATCTGTTTATCTTGTAGCGCCTGGATGCAAAACTCCTGTGAAGGTCCCTAAACTGCCCACCGAAATCGTCATCCCTCCAGCAATTTCTTTTTATACAACAAAGGACAAAAAATACCCAATATGCTACATCCAATAAGACAAAAAAAATACCTAGTTAATGTTTGTGTTCTCATGAGTAAGGGTCATTTAGTTAAACCCTTTGGCCAAAGCGTTATAAGCCTGCAGCCATGTCACGGCGTGACCAGTATGCAGCCACGTCACGGTGTGACCAGTATGCAGCCACGTCACGACGTGACCAGTATAAAGCCACGTCACGGCGTGACCAGTATGCAGCCACGTCACGGCGTGACCAGTATGCAGCCACGTCACGGCGTGACCAGTATGCAGCCACGTCACGGCATGACCAGTATGCAGCCACGTCACGGCGTGACCAGTATGCAGCCACGTCACAGCATGACCAGTATGCAGCAACGTCACGGCGTGACCAGTATGCAGCCACGTCACGGCATGACCAGTATGCAGCCACATCACGGTATGACCAGTATGCAGCCACGTCACAGCATGACCAGTATGCAGCCACATCACGGTATGACCAATATGCAGCCACGTCACGGCATGACCAGTATGCAGCCACGTCACGGCATGACCAGTATGCAGCCACGTCACAGCATGACCAGTATGCAGCCACATCACGGTATGACCAATATGCAGCCACGTCCCGGCATGACCAGTATGCAGCCACGTCACGGCATGACCAGTATGCAGCCACGTCACCGCATGACCAGTATTCAGCCACGTCACGGCATGACCAGTATGCAGCCACGTCACAGCATGACCAGTATGCAGCCACGTCACGGCATGACCAGTATGCAGCCACGTCACCGCATGACCAGTATTCAGCCACGTCACGGCATGACCAGTATGCAGCCACGTCACGGCATGACCAGTATTCAGCCACGTCACGGCATGACCAGTATGCAGCCACGTCACGGCATGACCAGTATGCAGCCACGTCACGGCATGACCAGTATGCAGCCACATCACGGCATGACCAGTATGCAGCCACGTCACGGCATGACCAGTATGCAGCCACATCACGGCATGACCAGTATGCAGCCACGTCACGGCATGACCAGTATGCAGTCACGTCACGGCATGACCAGTATGCAGCCACGTCACGGCATGTCCAGTATGCAGCCACGTCACGGCATGACCAGTATGCAGCCACATCACGGCATGACCAGTATGCAGCCACGTCACGGCATGACCAGTATGCAGCCACATCACGGCATGACCAGTATGCAGCCACGTCACGGCATGACCAGTATGCAGCCACGTCACGGCATGACCAGTATGCAGCCACGTCTTATAGGAATCCCCTGTGTGTGTGACGCCCTCTTATCCCATCACAGAGAGGCACCGCTGTCCCTATTATCTTATAGGAATCCTGTGTGTGAGACGCCCTCTTATCCCATCACAGGGGGGCACCGCTGTCCCTATTACCTTATAGGAATCCCGTGTGTGTGTGAGACGCCCTCTTATCCCATCACAGGGAGGCACCGCTGTCCCTATTACCTTATAGGAATCCCGTGTGTGAGACGCCCTCTTATCCCATCACAGGGAGGCACCGCTGACCCTATTACCTTATAGGAATCCCCTGTGTGTGAGACGCCCACTTATTCCATCACAGGGGGGCACCGCTGTCCCTATTACCTTATAGGAATCCCGTGTGTGAGACGCCCTCTTATCCCATCACAGGGAGGCACCGCTGACCCTATTACCTTATAGGAATCCCCTGTGTGTGAGACGCCCTCTTATCCCATCACAGGGGGGCACCGCTCTCCCTATTACCTTATAGGAATCCCCTGTGTGTGAGACGCCCTCTTATCCCATCACAAGGGGGCGCCGCTAACCCTATTATCTTATAGGAATCCCTTGTGTGTGTTAGACGCCCTCTTATCCCATCACAGGTGGGCACCGCTGTCCCTATTACCTTATAGGAATCCTGTGTGTGAGACGCCCTCTTATCCCATCACAGGGGGGCACCGCTGTCCCTATTACCTTATAGGAATCCCCTGTGTGTGAGACGCCCTCTTATCCCATCACAGGGGGGCACCGCTGTCCCTATTACCTTATAGGAATCCCCTGTGTGTGAGACGCCCTCTTATCCCATCACAGGGAGGCGCCGCTGTCCCTATTATCTTATAGGAATCCTGTGTGTGAGACGCCCTCTTATCCCATCACAGGGGGGCACCGCTGTCCCTATTACCTTATAGGAATCCCCTGTGTGTGAGACGCCCTCTTATCCCATCACAGGGAGGCACCGCTGTCCCTATTGTCTTATAGGAATCCCGTGTGTGTGAGACGCCCTCTTATCCCATCACAGGGGGGCACCGCTGACCCTATTACCTTATTGGAATCCCGTGTGTGAGACGCCCTCTTATCCCATCACAGGGGGGCACCGCTGTCCCTATTATCTTATAGGTATCCCCCGTGTGAGACGCCCTCTTATCCCATCACAGGGAGGCGCCGCTGTCCCTATTACCTTATAGGAATCCCGTGTGTGAGATGCCCTCTTATCCCATCACAGGGAGGCACCACTGTCCCTATTAACTTATAGGTATCCCGTGTGTGTGAGACGCCCTCTTATCCCATCACAGGGAGGCACCGCTGTCCCTATTACCTTATAGGAATCCCGTGTGTGTGAGACGCCCTCTTATCCCATCACAGGGAGGCACCGCTGTCCCTATTACCTTATAGGAATCCCCCGTGTGTGAGACGCCCTCTTATCCCATCACAGGGAGGCACCGCTGACCCTATTACCTTATAGGAATCCCGTGTGTGAGACGCCCTCTTATCCCATCACAGGGAGGCACCGCTGTCCCTATTACCTTATAGGAATCCCGTGTGTGAGACGCCCTCTTATCCCATCACAGGGAGGCAACGCTGTCCCTATTACCTTATAGGAATCCCCTGTGTGTGAGACGCCCTCTTATCCCATCACAGGGAGGCACCGCTGTCCCTATTATCTTATAGGAATCCCTTGTGTGTGTGAGACGCCCTCTTATCCCATCACAGGGAGGCACCGCTGTCCCTATTATCTTATAGGAATCCTGTGTGTGAGACGCCCTCTTATCCCATCACAGAGAGGCACCGCTGACCCTATTACCTTATAGGAATCCCCTGTGTGTGAGATGCCCTCTTATCCCATCACAGGGGGGCACCGCTGTCCCTATTATCTTATAGGAATCATGTGTGTGAGACGCCCTCTTATCCCATCACAGGGAGGCGCCACTGTCCCTATTACCTTATAGGAATCCTGTGTGTGTGAGACGCCCTCTTATCCCATCACAGGGAGGCACCGCTGACCCTATTACCTTATAGGAATCCTGTGTGTGAGACGCCCTCTTATCCCATCACAGGGAGGCACCGCTGTCCCTATTACCTTATAGGAATCCAGTGTGTGAGACGCCCTCTTATCCCATCACAGGGGGGCACCGCTGACCCTATTACCTTATAGGAATCCCCCGTGTGTGAGACGCCCTCTTATCCCATCACAGGGAGGCACCGCTGTCCCTATTACCTTATAGGAATCCCGTGTGTGAGACGCCCTCTTATCCCATCACAGGGAGGCACCGCTGACCCTATTACCTTATAGGAATCCTGTGTGTGAGACGCCCTCTTATCCCATCACAGGGAGGCACCGCTGTCCCTATTACCTTATAGGAATCCCCTGTGTGTGAGACGCCCTCTTATCCCATCACAGGGAGGCACCGCTGACCCTATTACCTTATAGGAATCCCCTGTGTGTGAGATGCCCTCTTATCCCATCACAGGGAGGCACCGCTGACCCTATTATCTTATAGGTATTCCTGTGTGTGAGACGCCCTCTTATCCCATCACAGGGAGGCACCGCTGTCCCTATTATTTTATAGGAATCCCGTGTGTGAGACGCCCTCTTATCCCATCACAGGGGGGCACCGCTGTCCCTATTACCTTATAGGAATCCCGTGTGTGAGACGCCCTCTTATCCCATCACAGGGGGGCACCGCTAACCCTATTACCTTATAGGAATCCTGTGTGTGAGACGCCCTCTTATCCCATCACAGGGAGGCACCGCTGTCCCTATTACCTTATAGGAATCCCGTGTGTGTGTGAGACGCCCTCTTATCCCATCACAGGGGGGCACCGCTGATCCTATTACTTTATAGGAATCCTGTGTGTGAGACGCCCTCTTATCCCATCACAGGGAGGCGCCGCTGACCCTATTACCTTATAGGAATCCTGTGTGTGAGACGCCCTCTAATCCTATCACAGGGAGGCGCCTCTGACCCTATTACCTTATAGGAATCCTGTGTGTGAGACGCCCTCTTATCCCATCACAGGGAGGCACCGCTGTCCCTATTACCTTATAGGAATCCCGTGTGTGAGACGCCCTCTTATCCCATCACAGTGAGGCACCGCTGTCCCTATTACCTTATAGGAACCCCGTGTGTGAGACGCCCTCTTATCCCATCACAGGGAGGCACCGCTGACCCTATTACCTTATAGGAATCCTGTGTGTGAGACGCCCTCTTATCCCATCACAGGGGGGCACCGCTGTCCCTATTATCTTATAGGAATCCCGTGTGTGAGACGCCCTCTTATCCCATCACAGGGAGGCACCGCTGTCCCTATTACCTTATAGGAATCCCGTGTGTAAGAGTCACCCTCTTATCCCATCACAGGGAGGCACCGCTGATCCTATTACCTTATAGGAATCCTGTGTGTGAGACGCCCTCTTATCCCATCACAGGGGGGCACCGCTGTCCCTATTATCTTATAGGAATCCCGTGTGTGTGAGACGCCCTCTTATCCCATCACAGGGAGGCACCGCTGTCCCTATTACCTTATAGGAATCCCGTGTGTAAGAGTCACCCTCTTATCCCATCACAGGGAGGCACCGCTGACCCTATTACCTTATAGGAATCCTGTGTGTGAGACGCCCTCTTATCCCATCACAGGGAGGCACCGCTGTCCCTATTACCTTATAGGAATCCCGTGTGTGTGTGAGACGCCCTCTTATCCCATCACAGGGAGGCACCGCTGTCCCTATTACCTTATAGGAATCCCCTGTGTGTGAGACGCCCTCTTATCCCATCACAGGAAGGCACCGCTGTCCCTATTATCTTATAGGAATCCCGTGTGTGAGACGCCCTCTTATCCCATCACAGGGAGGCGCCGCTGTCCCTATTACCTTATAGGAATCCTGTGTGTGAGACGCCCTCTTATCCCATCACAGGGAGGCACCGCTGTCCCTTTTACCTTATAGGAATCCTGTGTGTGAGACGCCCTCTTATCCCATCACAGGGAGGCACCGCTGTCCCTATTACCTTATAGGAATCCCGTGTGTGAGACGCCCTCTTATCCCATCACAGGGGGGCACCGCTGTCCCTATTACCTTATAGGAATCCCGTGTGTGAGACGCCCTCTTATCCCATCACAGGGGGGCACCGCTGACCCTATTACCTTATAGGAATACTGTGTGTGAGACGCCCTCTTATCCCATCACAGGGAGGCACCGCTGTCCCTATTACCTTATAGGAATCCCGTGTGTGAGACGCCCTCTTATCCCATCACAGGGGGGCACCGCTGATCCTATTACTTTATAGGAATCCTGTGTGTGAGACGCCCTCTTATCCCATCACAGGGGGGCACCGCTGTCCCTATTATCTTATAGGAATCCCGTGTGTAAGAGTCACCCTCTTATCCCATCACAGGGAGGCACCGCTGACCCTATTACCTTATAGGAATCCCGTGTGTGTGTGAGACGCCCTCTTATCCCATCACAGGGAGGCACCGCTGTCCCTATTACCTTATAGGAATCCCCTGTGTGTGAGACGCCCTCTTATCCCATCACAGGGGGGCACCGCTCTCCCTATTACCTTATAGGAATCCCGTGTGTGTGTGAGTCACCCTCTTATCCCATCACAGGGAGGCACCGCTGACCCTATTATCTTATAGGAATCCTGTGTGTGAGACGCCCTCTTATCCCATCACAGGGGGGCACCGCTGTCCCTATTATCTTATAGGAATCCCGTGTGTGTGAGACGCCCTCTTATCCCATCACAGGGAGGCACCGCTGTCCCTATTACCTTATAGGAATCCCGTGTGTAAGAGTCACCCTCTTATCCCATCACAGGGAGGCACCGCTGACCCTATTACCTTATAGGAATCCTGTGTGTGAGACGCCCTCTTATCCCATCACAGGGAGGCACCGCTGTCCCTATTACCTTATAGGAATCCCGTGTGTGTGAGAGACGCCCTCTTATCCCATCACAGGGAGGCACCGCTGTCCCTATTACCTTATAGGAATCCCCTGTGTGTGAGACGCCCTCTTATCCCATCACAGGGAGGCACCGCTGTCCCTATTACCTTATAGGAATCCCGTGTGTGAGACGCCCTCTTATCCCATCACAGAGAGGCACCGCTGACCCTATTACCTTATAGGAATCCCCTGTGTGTGAGACGCCCTCTTATCCCATCACAGGGAGGCACCGCTGTCCCTATTATCTTATAGGAATCCCGTGTGTGAGACGCCCTCTTATCCCATCACAGGGAGGCGCCGCTGTCCCTATTACCTTATAGGAATCCTGTGTGTGAGACGCCCTCTTATCCCATCACAGGGAGGCACTGCTGTCCCTATTACCTTATAGGAATCCCGTGTGTGTGAGACGCCCTCTTATCCCATCACGGGGAGGCACCGCTGTCCCTATTACCTTATAGGAATCCCCTGTGTGTGAGACGCCCTCTTATCCCATCACAGGGAGGCACCGCTGTCCCTATTACCTTATAGGAATCCCCTGTGTGTGAGACGCCCTCTTATCCCATCACAGGGGGCGCCGCTGTCCCTATTACCTTATAGGAACCCGTGTGTGAGACGCCCTCTTATTCCATCACAGGGGGGCACCGCTGTCCCTATTACCTTATAGGAATCCTGTGTGTGAGACGCCCTCTTATCCCATCACAGGGGGGCACCGCTGTCCCTATTACCTTATAGGAATCCCGTGTGTGTGAGACGCCCTCTTATCCCATCACAGGGAGGCACCGCTGTCCCTATTACCTTATAGGAAACCCCTGTGTGTGAGACGCCCTCTTATCCCATCACAGGGGGGCACCGCTGTCCCTATTACCTTATAGGAATCCCCTGTGTGTGAGACGCCCTCTTATCCCATCACAGGGAGGCACCGCTGTCCCTATTACCTTATAGGAAACCCCTGTGTGTGAGACGCCCTCTTATCCCATCACAGGGAGGCACCGCTGTCCCTATTACCTTATAGGAATCCTGTGTGTGAGACGCCCTCTTATCCCAGCACAGGGGGGCACCGCTGACCCTATTACCTTATAGGAATCCTGTGTGTGAGACGCCCTCTTATCCCATCACAGGGAGGCACCGCTGTCCCTATTACCTTATAGGAATCCCGTGTGTGTGAGACGCCCTCTTATCCCATCACAGGGAGGCGCCGCTGTCCCTATTACCTTATAGGAATCCCCTGTGTGAGACGCCCTCTTATCCCATCACAGGGGGACGCCGCTGTCCCTATTATCTTATAGGAATCCCTGTGTGTGAGACGCCCTCTTATCCCATCACAGGGAGGCACCGCTGTCCCTATTACCTTATAGGAGCCCCGTGTGTGAGACGCCCTCTTATCCCATCACAGGGAGGCACCGCTGTCCCTATTACCTTATAGGAAACCCCTGTGTGTGAGACGCCCTCTTATCCCATCACAGGGAGGCACCGCTGTCCCTATTACCTTATAGGAATCCTGTGTGTGAGACGCCCTCTTATCCCATCACAGGGGGGCACCGCTGACCCTATTACCTTATAGGAATCCTGTGTGTGAGACGCCCTCTTATCCCATCACAGGGAGGCACCGCTGTCCCTATTACCTTATAGGAATCCCGTGTGTGTGAGACGCCCTCTTATCCCATCACAGGAGGGCACCGCTGTCCCTATTCTCTTATAGGAATCCCGTGTGTGAGACGCCCTCTTATCCCATCACAGGGGGGCGCCGCTGTCCCTATTACCTTATAGGAATCCCGTGTGTGTGTGACGCCCTCTTATCCCATCACAGGGGGGCACCGCTGTCCCTATTACCTTATAGGAATCCCCTGTGTGTGAGAGACGCCCTCTTATCCCATCACAGGGAGGCACCGCTGTCCCTATTACCTTATAGGAATCCTGTGTGTGAGACGCCCTCTTATCCCATCACAGGGAGGCACCGCTGTCCCTATTACCTTATAGGAATCCCGTGTGTGTGAGACGCCCTCTTATCCCATCACAGGGAGGCACCGCTGTCCCTATTACCTTATAGGAAACCCCTGTGTGTGAGACGCCCTCTTATCCCATCACAGGGAGGCACCGCTGTCCCTATTACCTTATAGGAATCCTGTGTGTGAGACGCCCTCTTATCCCATCACAGGGGGGCACCGCTGACCCTATTACCTTATAGGAATCCTGTGTGTGAGACGCCCTCTTATCCCATCACAGGGAGGCACCGCTGTCCCTATTACCTTATAGGAATCCCGTGTGTGTGAGACGCCCTCTTATCCCATCACAGGGAGGCACCGCTGTCCCTATTACCTTATAGGAGCCCCGTGTGTGAGACGCCCTCTTATCCCATCACAGGGAGGCACCGCTGTCCCTATTACCTTATAGGAAACCCCTGTGTGTGAGACGCCCTCTTATCCCATCACAGGGAGGCACCGCTGTCCCTATTACCTTATAGGAATCCTGTGTGTGAGACGCCCTCTTATCCCATCACAGGGGGGCACCGCTGACCCTATTACCTTATAGGAATCCTGTGTGTGAGACGCCCTCTTATCCCATCACAGGGAGGCACCGCTGTCCCTATTACCTTATAGGAATCCCGTGTGTGTGAGACGCCCTCTTATCCCATCACAGGAGGGCACCGCTGTCCCTATTCTCTTATAGGAATCCCGTGTGTGTGTGAGACGCCCTCTTATCCCATCACAGGGGGGCGCCGCTGTCCCTATTACCTTATAGGAATCCCGTGTGTGTGTGACGCCCTCTTATCCCATCACAGGGGGGCACCGCTGTCCCTATTACCTTATAGGAATCCCCTGTGTGTGAGAGACGCCCTCTTATCCCATCACAGGGAGGCACCGCTGTCCCTATTACCTTATAGGAATCCTGTGTGTGAGACGCCCTCTTATCCCATCACAGGGAGGCACCGCTGTCCCTATTATCTTATAGGAATCCTGTGTGTGTGAGACGCCCTCTTATCCCATCACAGGGAGGCACCGCTGTCCCTATTATCTTATAGGAATCCGTGTGTGAGACGCCCTCTTATCCCATCACAGGGAGGCGCCGCTGTCCCTATTACCTTATAGGAATCCCCTGTGTGAGACGCCCTCTTATCCCATCACAGGGGGACGCCGCTGTCCCTATTATCTTATAGGAATCCCTGTGTGTGAGACGCCCTCTTATCCCATCACAGGGAGGCACCGCTGTCCCTATTACCTTATAGGAATCCCGTGTGTGAGACACCCTCTTATCCCATCACAGGGAGGCGCCGCTGTCCCTATTATCTTATAGGAATCCCGTGTGTGAGACGCCCTCTTATCCCATCACAGGGGGGCACCGCTGTCCCTATTACCTTATAGGAATCCTGTGTGTGAGACGCCCTCTTATCCCATCACAGGGAGGCACCGCTGTCCCTATTACCTTATAATAATCCCGTGTGTGAGACGCCCTCTTATCCCATCACAGGGAGGCACCGCTGTCCCCATTACCTTATAGGAACCCCGTGTGTGAGACGCCCTCTTATCCAATCACAGGGAGGCACCGCTGACCCTATTATCTTATAGGAATCCTGTGTGTGAGACGCCCTCTTATCCCATCACAGGGAGACACCGCTGTCCCTATTACCTTATAGGAATCCCCTGTGTGTGAGACTCCCTCTTATCCCATCACAGGGGGGCACCGCTGTCCCTATTACCTTATAGGAATCCCGTATCCTAGCAGAGAGAACCGCAGACCCTGCTGACTCTTAGGAACTGTGGAACTGATGTAGGGTCCCTCGAGACTAAGGAGGTACCTGTTCTGTATAAGGGGGGGGGGGGGGGTGATCCTATTTCACCAGGCGACTGCGATTTAATCCAGGGCGTGTTGAACGTCGCATAGAACAGACTTCATCCTTAAGACACAACGCCCAGTTAATAATTAACCGGGACTCTTAATTGTCTCTCGGACTTTGGCTCCAAGCCTGACCATGACCTCAACTTTTTAGGGCTTCAGAAACCTCTCTCCCTTGTGTTATTTGCCAAACGGATCTCTTTGTTAAGGAGGAAACGGAGATGTAGGGTCCTCCCACTGCTATTGAGCTGTCAACTGTAGGAAAGGCCTTGGGTAAGAACAGGGGGAGAATGGAGATGAAGGTTTAAGGTTAACCTGGGCCTATCTGCTTGAGTGAGTTGACATTTTAAGGGCTTTGATGTTGTCGTGTGGTTTGGGACTGGTCCAGCAAAAACATTACAGCATCCTGTTGAGCTGGACGTGTTTATGGAAGCCCTGGTGTCATGTGACACAGGGAGCAGCCTCCCAAAAGGTAAGGTGACAAGGTCAGGGAGAGAGGAGAGCTATGGGACAACAAGTGTGGTCCTTCTACTGCAAGGTGAGATAGGCGGGAGCTATGAGTCTGTCCCTCCCCCCGCAGGGTGACACAGTGGCACAGACAGAAGGGAGCTATGAGCCTGTCCCTCCCCCCGCAGGGTGACACAGTGACACAGACAGAAGGGAGCTATGAGCCTGTCCCTCCCCCGCAGGGTGACACAGTGACACAGACAGAAGGGAGCTATGAGTCTGTCCCTCCCCCCGCAGAGTGACACAGTGACACAGACAGAAGGGAGCTATGAGCCTGTCCCTCCCCCCGCAGGGTGACACAGTGACACAGACAGAAGGGAGCTATGAGCCTGTCCCTCCCCCCGCAGGGTGACACAGTGACACAGACAGAAGGGAGCTATGAGTCTGTCCCTCCCCCCGCAGGGTGACACAGTGACACAGACAGAAGGGAGCTATGAGTCTGTCCCTCCCCCGCAGGGTGACACAGTGACACAGACAGAAGGGAGCTATGAGTCTGTCCCTCCCCCCGCAGAGTGACACAGTGACACAGACAGAAGGGAGCTATGAGTCTGTCCCTCCCCCCGCAGGGTGACACAGACAGAAGGGAGCTATGAGCCTGTCCCTCCCCCCGCAGGGTGACACAGTGACACAGACAGAAGGGAGCTATGAGCCTGTCCCTCCCCCCGCAGGGTGACACAGTGACACAGACAGAAGGGAGCTATGAGCCTGTCCCTCCCCCCGCAGGGTGACACAGTGACACAGACAGAAGGGAGCTATGAGCCTGTCCCTCCCCTGCAGGGTGACACAGTGACACAGACAGAAGGGAGCTATGAGCCTGTCCCTCCCCCCGCAGGGTGATACAGTCAGAAGGGAGCTATGAGTCTGCCCCTCCCCCCACAGGGTGACACAGTGACACAGACAGAAGGGAGCGATGAGTCTGTCCCTCCCCCCGCAGGGTGACACAGTGACACAGACAGAAGGGAGCTATGAGTCTGTCCCTCCCCCCGCAGGGTGACACAGTCAGAAGGGAGCTATGACTGTGTCCCTCCCCCCGCAGGGTGACACAGTGACACAGACAGAAGGGAGCTATGAGTCTGTCCCTCCCCCCGCAGGGTGACACAGTGACACAGACAGAAGGGAGCTATGAGTCTGTACCTCCCCCCGCAGGGTGACACAGTCAGAAGGGAGCTATGACTGTGTCCCTCCCCCCGCAGGGTGACACAGTGACACAGACAGAAGGGAGCTATGAGTCTGTCCCTCCCCCCGCAGAGTGACACAGACAGAAGGGAGCTATGAGCCTGTCCCTCCCCCCGCAGGGTGACACAGTGACACAGACAGAAGGGAGCTATGAGTCTGTCCCTCCCCCCGCAGGGTGACACAGTGACACAGACAGAAGGGAGCTATGAGACTGTCCCTCCCCCCGCAGGGTGACACAGTGACACAGACAGAAGGGAGCTATGAGTCTGTCCCTCCCCCCGCAGGGTGACACAGTGACACACACAGAAGTGAGCTATGAGTCTATCCCTCCCCCCGCAGGGTGACACAGAGACACAGACAGAAGGGAGCTATGAGTCTGTCCCTCCCCCCGCAGGGTGACACAGTGACACAGACAGAAGGGAGCTATGAGACTGTCCCTCCCCCCGCAGGGTGACACAGACAGAAGGGAGCTATGAGCCTGTCCCTCCCCCCGCAGGGTGACACAGTGACACAGACAGAAGGGAGCTATGAGTCTGTCCCTCCCCCCGCAGGGTGACACAGTGACAGACAGAAGGGAGCTATGAGTCTGTCCCTCCCCCCGCAGGGTGACACAGTGACACAGACAGAAGGGAGCTATGAGCCTGTCCCTCCCCCCGCAGGGTGACACAGTGACACAGACAGAAGGGAGCTATGAGTCTGTCCCTCCCCCCGCAGGGTGACACAGTGACAGACAGAAGGGAGCTATGAGTCTGTCCCTCCCCCCGCAGGGTGACACAGTGACACAGACAGAAGGGAGCTATGAGCCTGTCCCTCCCCCCGCAGGGTGACACAGTGACACAGACAGAAGGGAGCTATGAGCCTGTCCCTCCCCCCGCAGGGTGACACAGACAGAAGGGAGCTATGAGCCTGTCCCTCCCCCCGCAGGGTGACACAGTGACACAGACAGAAGGGAGCTATGAGTCTGTCCCTCCCCCCGCAGGGTGACACAGTGACACAGACAGAAGGGAGCTATGAGTCTGTCCCTCCCTCCCGCAGGGTGACACAGTGACACAGACAGAAGGGAGCTATGAGTCTGTCCCTCCCCCCGCAGGGTGACACAGTGACAGACAGAAGGGAGCTATGAGTCTGTCCCTCCCCCCGCAGGGTGACACAGTGACACAGACAGAAGGGAGCTATGAGCCTGTCCCTCCCCCCGCAGGGTGACACAGACAGAAGGGAGCTATGAGCCTGTCCCTCCCCCCGCAGGGTGACACAGTGACACAGACAGAAGGGAGCTATGAGTCTGTCCCTCCCCCCGCAGGGTGACACAGTGACACAGACAGAAGGGAGCTATGTGTCTGTCCCTCCCCCCGCAGGGTGACACAGACAGAAGGGAGCTATGAGTCTGTCCCTCCCCCCGCAGGGTGACACAGTGACACAGACAGAAGGGAGCTATGAGACTGTCCCTCCCCCCGCAGGGTGACACAGTGACACAGACAGAAGGGAGCTATGAGTCTGTCCCTCCCCCCGCAGGGTGACACAGTGACAGACAGAAGGGAGCTATGAGTCTGTCCCTCCCCCCGCAGGGTGACACAGTGACACAGACAGAAGGGAGCTATGAGCCTGTCCCTCCCCCCGCAGGGTGACACAGACAGAAGGGAGCCATGAGCCTCCCCCTCCCCCCGCAGGGTGACACAGTGACACAGACAGAAGGGAGCTATGAGTCTGTCCCTCCCCCCGCAGGGTGACACAGTGACACAGACAGAAGGGAGCTATGAGTCTGTCCCTCCCCCCGCAGGGTGACACAGTGACACAGACAGAAGGGAGCTATGTGTCTGTCCCTCCCCCCGCAGGGTGACACAGTGACACAGACAGAAGGGAGATATGAGACTGTCCCTCCCCCCGCAGGGTGACACAGTGACACAGACAGAAGGGAGCTATGAGCCTGTCCCTCCCCCCGCAGGGTGACACAGTGACACAGACAGAAGGGAGCTATGAGCCTGTCCCTCCCCCCGCAGGGTGACACAGTGACACAGACAGAAGGGAGCTATGAGCCTGTCCCTCCCCCGCAGGGTGACACAGTGGCACAGACAGAAGGGAGCTATGAGCCTGTCCCTCCCCCCGCAGGGTGACACAGTGACACAGACAGAAGGGAGCTATGAGCCTGTCCCTCCCCCGCAGCCTGTTATAATATACAGCAGGATAGAGGGACAGCTGTATGAGCCATTAATATCGCACTTATCAAACCCAACATTTTCTGGAATTTAGTCTTATCTAGAATTTAGCCTTATCTGGGTTTTGCAACCTCACCCAAGACTGACCCCATCAAATACCTTATTGTCCAAACTTCTAAGATTAACAGCCTGCGCTTTTAACCCATTAAGAACCAGGTCCTCCTCTAAACCCCATGTTGCTACCCTCCTCACTGTCCCAATATCCTCCCACTACACCCCAACATACTGCTGCTGCCCTAATGCCCCTCCCTATACACCCCAACACACTGCTGCCCTCCTCACTGTCCCAATATCCTCCCACTACACCCCAACATACTGCTGCTGCCCTAATGCCCCTCCCTATACACCCCAACACACTGCTGCCCTCAATGTACCAATATCCTCCAACTACACCCCAACATACTGCTACTGCCCTAATGCCCCTCCCTATACACCCCAACACACTGCTGCCCTCAATGTACCAATATCCTCCCACTACACCCCAACATACTGCTACTGCCCTAATGCCCCTCCCTATACACCCCAACACCCTGCTGCCCTCCTCACTGTCCCAATATCCTCCCACTACACCCCAACATACTGCTGCTGCCCTAATGCCCCTCCCTATACACCCCAACACACTGCTGCCCTCCTCACTGTCCCAATATCCTCCCACTACACCCCAACATACTGCTGCTGCCCTAATGCCCTCCCTATACACCCCAACACACTGCTGCCCTCAATGTACCAATATCCTCCAACTACACCCCAACATACTGCTACTGCCCTAATGCCCCTCCCTATACACCCCAACACACTGCTGCCCTCAATGTACCAATATCCTCCCACTACACCCCAACATACTGCTACTGCCCTAATGCCCCTCCCTATACACCCCAACACCCTGCTGCCCTCAATGTACCAATATCCTCCCACTACACCCCAACATACTGCTGCTGCCCTAATGCCCCTCCCTATACACCCCAACACACTGCTGCCCTCAATGTACCAATATCCTCCCACTACACCCCAACACACTGCTACTGCCCTAATGCCCCTCCCTATACACCCCAACACACTGATGCCCTCAATGTACCAATATCCTCCCACTACACCCCAACACACTGCTACTGCCCTAATGCCCCTCCCTATACACCCCAACACACTGCTGCCCTCCTCACTGTCCCAATATCCTCCCACTACACCCCAACAAACTGCTACTGCCCTAATGCCCCTCCCTATAAACCCCAACACCCTGCTGCCCTCCTCACTGTCCCAATATTCTCCCACTACACCCCAACACACTGCTGCTGCCCTATTGCCCCTCCCTATACACCCCAACACACTGCTGCTGCCCTAATGCCCCTCCCTATACACCCCAACATACTGCTGCTGCCCTAATGCCCCTCCCTATACACCCCAACACACTGCTGCCCTCCTCACTGTCCCAATATTCTCCCACTACACCCCAACATACTGCTGCTCCCCTAATACCCCTCCCTATACACCCCAACATACTGCTGCTGCCCTAATGCCCCTCCCTATACACCCCAACATACTGCTGCTGCCCTAATGCCCCTCCCTATACACCCCAACATACTGCTGCTGCCCTAATGCCCCTCCCTATACACCCCAACACACTGCTACTGCCCTAATGCCCCTCCCTATACACCCCAACACACTGCTGCCCTCCTCACTGTCCCAATATTCTGCTGCTCCCCTAATACCCGTACCTTTACACCCCAACACACTGCTGCCTCACTGCCCTGTTATACCCCTCCCTATACACCCCAACATCCTGCTGACCCCTCACTGTCCCAATATTGTCCCGATATTCTCCCACTACACCCAACATACTGCTGCTCCCCTAATACCCCTACCTTTGCACCCCAACATACTGCTGCTCCCCTAATACCCGTACCTTTACACCCCAACACTCTGCTGCCTCACTGCCGTTATACACCTCCCTATAGACCGCAACACCCTGCTGCCCCCTCACTGCCCAGTTATACCCCTCCCTATACACCCCAACACCCTGCTGCTCCCCTCACTGTCCTGTTATACCCCTGCATAACACACACTGGGGGGTAAGGGGTTAATATTATATGCAGGGCTGCATAACAGGAGCCGTTCCAGTAAGACTGGTAATTTAGGAACGGAGTGAGCCAGCACCCTGATGGTTGGTGCGCAGCCTCAGGGTAAACCCCAATTGGCCACCCTCTAACCTCACCAGGGAGACAAGGGGTTAACTGGGCTGAGGTCCAGAAATGTGATTCAACCCTTGTAAAGTGATTCAACCCTTGTTATGACATGAAAATGCTTATTCCCCTGTGTAACTGTATTGTTATATCAGTGTCTGCACCACACACACAGGGGCTTAAGGGGTTAATAAGCTACAGTTTAAGAAAATACCACAGTATTGTGTCTTTTCAGAAAATCTGGACTTCAAAAGGCTTAATTGAAGTTGAATGTGAAAAGCAGAAGGGTTTTTTAGTGTACAGTATGTTAATACCTGTTTGCAGGAAGCTAGGGTGGGTTGTGAGCGTTATAACTCACAGCTCTGCTTCAAGAGGTCTGGGGCATTGAGTGTGTAATCTAAAACACAGGGGACAAATGTCCCCCCCCCTCCCCCCCAAGGAGTCCCTGCTTCAAAGGGTTTATTGATGGGGGAAAGGGGGCGGCTACCCAAGGAGAAAATCAGAATGGGTGACCTTATTAAATATAAGAATATTATGAGATGTCCTTGGCTGAACATGCTAAGAGTTACATATGTGTATTCTTGACCCCAAGCCCCACCTGGGAAGTCTAACCACTTGATATCTGACAGCTACTAAGGGCCAGATATTAATATCTCTCTTAATTTTAATATTACACTGTAATATTTGGTCTCTGTGGGAGCGTCAGGCGTGACGGAATGTATTAATATGTCTTGCCTGCCAGTAAGTATAGCTGAACTGAAGTTATGAAGTTATTTGCAGTAAATATGGAATTTTGGTTGTGTTCTGAAAACTGCAAACTCCCTGTTATGATAATGAGCAGGAAGGCTAGAATTTACATAGCCTGTCATCAAAGGCTAAATTGCTTAATTATTTATGCTTGACCCAAGTGACCAAAGGAACGGAATTGTTAAGTGTTATACTTCACACGAAACAATGGAAGTCAGAATACTTAAAAGACTTTTGCTAGCCGTTTCGGCACCTAGGGTTAAGAGATGAGTTTTGACGTAGTATTTAAGTCAGAGTCACCCCTTACCCATTGTCTTCATGCAAAGTCTTCATGCCTGTTGTTCTATACCACCTGATTGCTGAGAGAAATGCAAGGCAATGTCTTGGGATTATTGCTGTATGATCTGCCAGTCATCATTGCCATCTTTAAGTAAGTGTCTATATTTTGCTGTTATTTGTACATTTTGTGTGTTCACCTTTATCAAGGAATAAATTATATTTTATCATATCTAAGTCTCGTCCCAGTTCAAACCCAGGTGTGTGTGTGTGTGTGTGTGTATGTGTGTGTATGTGTGTGTATGTGTGTGTATGTATGTATAAATATATATATACATATTATTTTTTTTTTGGTGTAAATTACAGCCTGTCACAAGCTACCGTGACACTGTCCCCTCACTGCTGTTATACCCCTCCCTATAAACTCCAACATCCTGCTGCCCCCTCACTGCTGTTATACCCCTCCCTATACACCCCAACACCCTGCAGCCTCCTTACAGCCCTAATACCCCCAATATCCTGTAAAAAAAATGTAAGCAAGCAGATAAAGTTTCATGGAAATAAAGTGTTATTTACATGAACTAAATAAAAGCTCTTTTACAATACAAAAAAAAGTATATATTAGATTTACAATGGGATAACCAAAACACTGCTTAAGATTTATATGTTATTTATCAAATCTCCATTTATTAAAACCTTCAAGCACTGGGAAATAACCACAGAGAATAATATTCTGCAGGTTATTTTAAATATGGCCGCCTATTAGGATTTCTGCCTTGGGATCACTGGATCTCAGTTAGGATCAAGCCCTCCACCAAAGAAGAAGGTCTTGTACATTATGGTGTTTTAGGGGAAAGGGGTCAAGGTGTTTGGGAGTTTCAAGATTGGCCACCAACACCTTCATCGGGTCTTCGTGGGTGATACTGGAAGTTGAGGTTCGAAGTCTGGTGTTCAGATAAAGTTGATGTCCTAAGACGTTGCTTCCAACATGGCCTTCCATGGAGATACATGATGTCTCTAAAAAAGGCTCTGATGGTTTCCAAACATTTGAGAACTATGTCCAACAATTGGTTAGAGACCAACATTGTGTCCAGGATTGAGGATAGTGTCACCAAAAAAAAAAAACGGTTCTTGGTCAAGATAAATCTCATCTGCTTGTAAGCCACCTCCCATCTCCAAAGAGGTCTCAAGATCCCCCCCAAAATTTCTGAGTCTCCAACATTTCTGTACCAAACCTTATCTCCAGAAACCGGTTGAGAACCAAGAAAGTGTCTTTTGGGGGGAAGGGGGGGGGGGGGGAAGAAAGAAAAATGGTCACCAATGGTTATGTCCAAAACTATACTTTTCGGAATCAAGATGGAGACCAAAAATATGGACAATCTCCATTTATTCCAGGGCCCACACTCTATCCAAACAAATGATGGCCGAGTTTGCGTAGAACTTTGACATTTTAATAATAATAATAAAAATACGTAACCTTTATCGCTTGAATGGTTCTGAACCGAACTTATCTCCAAAAATTGATTCGGAACTAAATTGGTTTCCAAATGATTCAGAAGATAGATTTGGCTTCTTAAAGGCCATCTCCAAAACAATAGTTCCAGACCGGTTGAGGAACAAGACTAGCCCCAAAAATAGGCAAAAAAAAAAAAAGGATTCAGAACAAAGGTGGACTTAAATAAAAGAAAAGTCTGAAGTTTTAGATGGTATCACAAAGCCGGTTCTAGATCAAGGTGGTCTACATAGGTTCCAAGCCAAGATTGACTACAAAATAAGTTAGATCAGGGATGCTCAATTAGTCTAGCCACCTCCCCCCCAACCCCAACTGGTTAGGTTATTCCTGCTTCAGCACAGGTGACTCAATCCAGTCCCCGCTTCAGCTCAGGAGACTCAATCCGAGACACCTGTGCTGAAGATGGGATATCCTGAACACATGACCTATGGGGGGGGGGGCTTGAGGACTGGAGTTGAGACACCCTAGTTAGATGACAGAAAAAGTTGGTTCTCAAGAAGTTCTGGAAAATTAAATAATAATTTAGCACAAAGATGGTGTAAAAAAAACCTCAAAATTGTGATTCACAGCCAAAGAAAAATACAGAAGTGGCGAGCAAGAGAGGATTCGGAACCAAAACGGTCGCCAAAAGATGGCCCTCAAAAATGAAGATGGGTCGGGGGCGTGTCCAGGACGCCAACAGGAATGGCTGTGTGAGACAGGAGCTCCACGGACCCTAATAACTAAACTCGCCTAAAAGCGCCTTACCCCCCAACCCCCAGACCCCAAAGTGCTGACTACAGCTGCCTGAATAGGCAGACATGGCAACCAAACAAAAACCACAGCCTGCATAAGGGGTAATGAAATTCTTCTCCCCCTCACAAAAAAGCACCGAAGCGGCCAGCAAAACCCAAAGATTGGCCGGACAAAAGCAACAACAAGCAAGAAGATAAAGACACAAACACTAACCTGTATTGACTCGATCCCAGTTCAAAGTTGTTCCACAGCACAGCACTACCCCGTCACGTTGACGGAAGAAGCTTCAGGAGACCAGGAAAATCCAGCTGCAACGGATGCGAATCAAGATCACAGCGGACCCGCGAAACCGGAACTCCAGAAGCAAGCCCCACAGTCGTCTGCAAGAGGCCCGACCTCCACCGTCTCCAGTCCTATGTCCAAGGGAGCACGGAATAAAGATGGCCGCCGACTCACCCGGGATTCCCCCGGGGCCCAGGAGCAGCTGTCCAAGATCTGCCCGTAAGGGGAGACGGGGGGAAGAGGGGGGAAGATCCTCGACGTGCGAGAGAAAGGAGCGGCCGTGAAAGAGCCGTCATTTGCCCCGTCTTTTCCTTCCTTTCCTCTTCCCCCCTCCACCCGCTGAGGAAAAACCTCCTGAGCGACCTAGGAGCAAGGGCCTAGACATAAGCGCCTACCGAGGTACGTGACCAAAGGGTGGAGACCTCGGACAGACACCCCACCTTAACCGTGAGTACAGTGCCACGTTAGGCTAGACTCCAAGCATGAAAGGCGGAAGGCGCTCAGCAAGAGAGGCCGTGGACCCGCAAAACGACAAAGCACTCCTTAAGACTGCAGAATCAATACTCCGGGTCACCCGGGCCATACCCACAATTAACCTTTGCACTAATGCCGGGACCGGACCCGAGGGGGACCCAAACCTCATAGTTGTCCCAGCAAATACAAATCAATGTGGCCAACGATGACACCCCCTGTGCACCCATGTCCCCTCACCCCCCGTATACCCTCCCCCCCCCCCAGTCTATTTTGAGGGGCCCATGTAATGTTCAATATCAATGTATACTGCTGTGTCTTATTTGAAGTGACTTTCCGAAATATTGCAAATGATTGTCTTTACCACAAGATTTTTTAAAATCAATATTAAGACTGCTAAACATGCTGTCCCATGCGATATAAAATCTAAAAGGTGGGATATGACCCCCAACGCAACAGCGAGGGTGTCCTCCCCTCCCTTCCCACCTCCCCCCCCCCCTCCTTCCCGTCTCCCCCCCCTTCCCTCCCTCCCCCCTCCGTTCCAGGGAATGACTAATGGAAAAATGAGGAGTGTCGCCGGGGGGCTCATATAATATTTAAAGCAAATGCCTGTCGCTATGTTTGAAATGTCTGTATGAACTGTTGTAAATGATATGGTCGTCTGACAGGAGCTTTAAAAAATGACCCGACAGGAATGTTGTATTGTTCACCCCCCGAGATGCAAAACCAAGCAGAGGGGACTGTCACCACATAAGCCTCCCCCAGTATATGCAGTCCCCCCCCTCCTCCACCTTCCCTCCCCCCCACCCCCAAGCCCTCATCCCCTTCCCCCCCCCTCCCCAGCACAAATGAACCGTCCAAAGCAGCGCACAGTTCCCTAGTAGCAGAGAGTAAAGACGAAAACAATAAGGATTGGCCAGATTACACAGCAGAGTCCAGACACTGGGGTAAACACCCCGGTCCCATGGGACATTAAGATGCTGCGCAAACCTCCCTAGCGGAGGACCTACTCCACGTGTAACCGTTCAATGTGGCTGTTAGTTATAGAACCGAAGGTTGAAAGTCAATATTAAAAGGACTCTGAATAGGTCTCCCCTCCCTGCCCCCCTCATACCCCTTCCCCCCTCCCTCTCCCTTCCCCCATCCTCTTCCCCACCATCCCCCCCCCCCCCTGCCCGTCTCCTTCCACTCCCCCTCTCCCCCCCCTAGTCACCACTCCCTCCCCCCTCCTCCCCCCCCATGCCCCCCCTCCCTTTCCCCCCCCCCCCTCCCTAACACATATAACCAGGGCAGCGTGCGAGCCCCGAACTGAAATCACAAGGCCCAGTAGTAGAGAATAAAGAAGGAGGCAATAAGGATTGCCCTGGTCAGCTCACACGGACGACGCCACATAGACCTCCCTAGCGGAGGTCTCACTCCACGTGTTTGAAGGAACAAAATGGTTCAACATTGTTAGTTGAGGGAACGAAACTGTTAAATACTGTTGGTTGTTACAGAATCCAAGGTTGAATACAAATGTTAAAAGGACTATAAATATGTTTCCCCCCCCTTCCCATCCCTCCCACTCTCGCCCCCCCTTCCCACCCATCCCCTCCCCCTTCCCTCCCCGACCTCCCTTCCCCCCCCCCCTTCCCTCCCCGACCTCCCTTCCCCCCCCCCACCTCCCTTCCCCCCCCCCACCTCCCTTCCCCCCCCCCCCTATACAAAATAACCCTCCAAGACAGCGCACGGGTCCCTAAACTGAAATCACAAGGCCCAGTAGTAGAGAATAAAGATGGAGGTAATAGGGACTACTTGGGTCAGCCCGCACGGACGATGTCATATCGACCCCCTTAGTGGAAGACTCGCTCCACGTGTTAGAGGGAACAAAATGGTTCATCACTGTTGTTTGTTACAGAATCTAAAGTTGTAAACCAATGTTAAAAGGCTTCTGATTAGGTTTCCCCCTCCCGTCCCTCCCCTACCCCTCCCACTCCCCCCCTTTTTCCCACCCACCCCTCCCCCCTCCTACTACCCCCCCCCCTCTACCTCCTCCATCCCTCCCCCCCACCACCCCCAACCACCCTCCCCCTCTTTTCCCCCCCTCCCCCGCCCGCCCTTTTCTCTCCCCTCCGATCCCTGGCCCCACATAAGTAACCTAAGACAAATGTTGGGCCCAGAACAAAGGGGCTGAGAGGGGAAAGGCGCATCATGTTAGCAACAGAGGTTCTGGACCCCCCTGTTGCATACCGGCCATTGGCGCCGGACCCACCCCAGTAGGGCAAGTTTGCCCAAATGCCGGTCACCCCTAGACCTGGCAACACCATTTTAGGACCTAGAAAGGCCCTAATAATATCTACTCTCTATCTGCTGACCCTGTCCCAGCAGATCTTCTTCCCCCCCCTCCTCATTCCCCTCACTCCTCCCCCCTCCTTGGCAGACCACACACACCCTCCAAAGAACACCTAGAGAGTTCACATTCCCCTCCCAAAGAACAAATAAGCCAAGACGCGACAAATCCCCAAAAAATAAACGCAAGATCTCTCCTAATGGGAAAGGGGAGGTCCCGAGACCCCGAACCACAAAAAAAACGCAATGATGTCCACAGCCCCAATTAAGGTCCGCTCATTAAACGTCAAAGGCCTACAAAATAATAGGAAGCGGAGGCTAGCACTCCAGGACATGAAAAAATCAGGGGGGGGACATCATATTCTTACAGGAGACCCACTTCACATCACAAGACCCCCCAAATTTATTCAAAAAAATGTTCCCAATGTGCTTTTTCGCATCATTTAGTAGTAAAAAGAGGGGTGTGGCTATCCTAATCAGACAAGGCACCCTATTTAATCACGTAAAAACAACAGAGGACCCAGGGGATAGATTTTTAGTGGTATAAGGCTCCTTAGCGGGCTCGGCAATTGCTCTGATTAATGAGCAATTGCCCACTAACGAGAATCAAACGGAATTCCTACAAACTGTTCTCGAGGGCGTTGACCCGGGATACCTGTCATCGATGATAGTGGGAAGGGACCTAAACATGGTCTTAAACCCCACCGAGGACAGATCAACCACAGTGGGTCCTCCCCGTACAACCCACTCCCAAATCAAGGGGCAAAGGTTTAGGGGAATCTTGAGCGAGTTTTCACTAGTGGATGTCTGGAGATCCCAACATCAGGGTCAGCGAGACTACACCTTTTACTCAGCACCTCACCAGACCTACTCTCGAATAGACCATTTTCTGGCCACAAAAAATGTGATGGCAGCAGCCATTGAATCAGACATTGGCTCATTCACTTGGTCCGACCACGCCCCGATCACCCTGGCACTATCAATCCCCTTTGAAAAAACAACAAACTACTCTTGGAGACTGAATGATTCACTACTAAATCACCCTGAAATAGAAAAGGAAATTAGAACCTCACTTAAGGACTATTTCTTTTTCAACGCAGGGACAGTCTCCTCTCCAGCAATCCTATGGGAAGCCCATAAGGCAGCCATCAGAGGGAAATTTATTTCCATCGCGTCCCATAGGAAAAAAGCCCGCCAAGCGCTAATCAAGGAACTCACAGATAGCATCAAAACAATAGAAGAAGCCCATAAAGCTAACCCCTCAAAAAAAATATACAAAACATTACTAACAGCTAGAACAAAACTTAAGCAAACTCAGCTGGAGGATGTTGAAAAGGCCCTCAAATGGACCAATCAACAATACTACGATAAGGGCAACAAGGACGACAGGCTCTTGGCCAGTAAACTGAGAGGGGTACAAAAAAGATCACAAATAACGGCGATCAAGAGTAGGTCTGGGGAGATACAATACAGTGACAGCAAAATTGCAGCGGAATTTACAAAATATTATACTGAACTTTAAAACCTAAGATCTAAAAACGGCCGACCTGAACCAATAGCAACAGAACTAATAACACAATACTTAGACAAATGCCAACTCCCCACATTAACGGAGGAGGCAAACACAGTCCTCAATGCTGAGATTTTAAAAGAGGAACTGGAAGAGGCGGTCAAATCACTAAAGATTACTAAGTCTCCTGGCCCTGACGGTTTCACCAATGTTTACTATAAGAGATTCTTGCCCACATTATCCACGCATCTCTTAAAAACATTCAACCACTTTATGGAAGGGAACCAATTCCCCCAATCAATGTCTCTTGCCAACCTGGCCATAATACACAAGGAGGGCAGAGGCCCGATGCAATGTGGAAGCTATCGCCCAATCTCCCTTCTCAACAGTGATCTCAAATTATATACTTGCAAACAGACTAAACCCCATCTTACCGACATTAATCAATATCGATCAAGTAGGATTTGTCGCGGTGAAGGAAATTTAAACTAAAAGCATGTGATCAGCGCTCAAACCTAAAAACCTATACCTAAATATTAGCTAAAATAACCAGGTGCTCAATAAAAATAAAAATGAAAATAGTAAAGGGTCCCCTATAGGGAAAACCTTAATTATAATTCCTCACAACCTGTTATGGCAGGTTTGGGAATGGCTGCCTCAGGAATATAACAACCCTATCCACAAGGGTTGTATACAATGCACAAAGAGATATATGACAAATAACACAGATACAACACAAACAGTGATTCCCTGGCGCACTATCAGATAATAAACCTGACGAATTGGAGTAGTCCCATGAATCAAAAGATGATATAGAAGAGATCCACAGTCCACAATGTCCCGTTCTTTTACACTGGACGCTTGTCTGGAAATACAAATGAAACAACCATTGCGCAGTACCCTATGGTCAATGTTCCACACCCCCACCGTTGCTATCTACTTACTTAAAAATAGATAAGAATGGGCCTCAAAAGGTTTCTTTAAATCTCCACACGATTGGCTCCAACTGATTCCTGCTGCTGGTATCACGATTTACACTTCCAGCATCAGCGTCACCATACCGATTGGGAACAAAAAGGGGCACCAATAGTGTAACACTATAACATTTATTATTAAAAAAAGGACAAGCATAAAAACATGCACTCACATGCCAGAATGCCCTATGCGTGTCCTACAACGTGCCGTCCGCTTCACATGTAAGGATGCCGAGTGATTGCAGGGGGAGGCAGGAGCCGGCGTGATTCCCCGTTTCGTGGCCGCGACTCGGAGCGCCTAGTCCCTCCCCCGTCAATCAACCTCCTTTCCTTCCACAGGGTCTGCACGTCGCAGCACGTACAGCAAGCTCCACCCTACGCGCGTTTCGTCAGAGTCACGAAACGCGCGTAGGGTGGAGCTTGCTTGTACGTGATGTGAGTGCATGTTTTTATGCTTGTCCTTTTTTTAATAATAAATGCTATAGTGTTACACTATTGGTGCCCCTTTTTGTTCCCAATCGGTATGGTGACGCTGATGCTGGAAGTGTAAATCGTGATACCAGCAGCAGGAATCAGTCGGAGCCAATCGTGTGGAGATTTAAAGAAACCTTTTGAGGCCCATTCTTATCTATTTTTAAGTAAGTAGATAGCAACGGTGGGGGTGTGGAACATTGACCATAGGGTACTGCGCAATGGTTGTTTCATTTGTATTTCCAGACAAGCGTCCAGTATAAAAGAACGGGACATTGTGGACTGTGGATCTCTTCTATATCATCTTTTGATTCATGGGACTACTCCAATTCGTCAGGTTTATTATCTGATAGTGCGCCAGGGAATCACTGTTTGTGTTGTATCTGTGTTATTTGTCATATAGGATTTGTCGCGGGCAGGCAAGCCTCAGACAATACTCGGAAGATAATCAACATTATTGACCATGTCCACCTCACAGGGACCAAAGCACTACTTTTAAGCCTAGACGCAGAGAAGGCGTTCGATAGAATAAACTGGCAATTCCTGGACCATACTATGCGCAAATTTGGCTTCAAGGACGCATATCTAGAGGGTGTCCGTAGACTCTACCAAAACCCGTCAGCATCAGTAAAATTACCAGGGGGCAATAACCAGAGATTCGAGATTACAAATGGAACTCGGCAGGGATGCCCCCTATCTCCTCTCCTTTTTGCACTTACCATAGAGCCGCTGGCATCGGCAATACGACTCAATATAGACATCCAGGGAATAGAAATTGGACACAGGCAGCATAAAATATTCCTATTCGCAGATGATGTCATTCTAACCCTCTCCAAACCCCAAATCTCCCTACCCAATCTTCAAAAGGAACACCGAGATTTTGGAAAAATCTCAGGATATAAAATAAATAACGATAAATCGGAAGCCCTGAACCTAAGCCTGCCAGAGCCAGAGGTGAAACTCCTCAAACTAAACTTTAACTATCGTTGGAGCTCCTCTTGTATCAAATACCTGGGAGTCAAGATATCGAGGACCTACCAATCTTTATATCAACATAACTATCCGGCCCTGTTTCGGAAAATCAAACAAGATCTAGAGAAATGGGGAGGATACCAGATATCATGGATCGGGAGAATGATCTCAGTTAAAATGAACATACTCCCTAGATTGTTATACTACTTTCAGACTCTCCCGGTCCACATCCCTGGCTCGGAATTGAAAAACATCCAAAAATTAATCTTCCAATTTATTTGGCAAGGGAAAAAACCCAGAGTCACCAGAACGGTTCTCTTGGCTCCAAGGAGGAGAGGACTGGGAGTCCCAGACATCACAAGATATTACCTAGCCGCCCTATTGCGACAGGTAATAGTCTGGAACGCGAACCCAAACCAACACTGCTGGCTAGATATAGAAACACAATATGCCGGGACGCCATCACTGCCGGCTTGCCTTTGGTCCCTGAGCAGGGAGGACATGCAGAATAGCAAATTCAAATTAGGCCCGATGAGACACACATGGGAGACCTGGGCGTAGTGCAAATTCAAATTCAAGCTCACCACACATCAATCCCAACTTATACCAATTCACAAAAATCCGAAATTCCCTCCTGGCTGTGAGCCCAGACAATTTGACCAATTCAAAACAAAAAATATCAGAGCGGTAGCTGACCTCTTGAGCTTCGGGGAGTTCCTGAGTTATCAAAATCTACAAACCAAAAATATGAAATAGTAGGACTAAATGTTTTCAAGTACCTACAAATTCGGCACTTTATTCAAACATTATCCCCAACGTTGGAATTTCCCCCTCTCACCGGTTTCGAGCGGCTTTGTAGAGAAACAGGCCACCAAAAAGGTCTTATAACGCAAATTTGTGCAGAACTGGAGAGGGCCACAGAAGCCCCCCACACATGACTATATGCTACATTGGGCAGCAGAATTGGATATGGTTATAGACCGAGAGGATTGGGAAAGTATTTGGGAAAGTGCCTCAGGAACTTCAATATGTACCACAATCAAAGAAAATATATACAAGATACTGTTCCGCTGGTATCTTACCCCAGTTAGAATAAATCAAATTTACCCCCTGGCTTCTGACCTGTGTTGGAGAGGCTGCGGTCAAAAGGGGGGCGTGGCCCACATCTGGTGGACATGTCCGGAAATTCAGAAATACTGGGAAACGATAAAAAAATTAATAGAAGAGGTCACAGACCTCACAATACTCATTGACCCGCTGACCTACCTGTTGGCCAGGCCCTTAGATTCACTGGACCGACCAACAGGAAAATTAGTCTCCTTCATTCTCATGGCGGCTAGATGTGCGGTGGCAGCCGCCTGGAAGAAGGTGTCTCCCCCCCTCTAAACAAACAATAATAAAAAGGGTGCAAGAGGTGATGGACATGGAGAGACTGTCCGCCTTTTTGAAAAGGTCCACTACCTCATTCAATAATATATGGGACCCCTGGCAAACTCAAATGGCGCTCCTACGTCGAAACACCCCATAGCAGTAGAAGGGAACAAATAGAATCAAGGCCCAAGTCAGGGATGTCAAGGAGAAGGGGAGTAATTCCTCCCCCCACAACGTCCCCTCCCCCCCCCTCTCCCACCTTCTCTCCTCCCCTGCCTAATAAAAAAATTTGAAACAAAAAAAATGAAGATGGGTCAAACAAATGGTTCTAGATCGATATGGTCTTCACTGATTCCAAACAGAATGTCATTTCCATACGAAAATCAAAGATGACTCACAACCAGGACAGTGCCCACCGCAAAAAAACAAAAAAATCACAGGATTCTCCAAACATGGATCTCAAAAACTATTTAGAGCCGGTACAGCATCAGAAATAGGTTTTTAGTTTTTATTTAATCAACCACGGTTTGCCCCCTCAAAAAATTATTCAGGGCCAAGATGGTCGCCCCGTCATTAAACATTCAGAGCCCGAACCTGGAGCGTTAGATTGGGCTTTCGATGTGCGAGTGCGCTGGGGCGCTTGTCGAAAAATCCGTGTCCAGATATGCTGTGGGATTTAGTGACATTGTTAGCGGGACAAAACCAGTGAACAACCCGAATGTCTGGCCTGGTTTGGGGTTTTCTGTACGTTCCTTAGGTTTTTTTGGAAGGGAGGGGGGTTGGTAAGTTATAGCGCTAGAGAGTTATAGTGTGGAAAATAAGGCTTTTTGATGCGAAATTCATTTATCTGAACTTGGTGATGGCGAATCCGATGATGCCGGAGAACCCTGCCGCTCCCAGGGCCAATCCACCGACGATGACCATGCCGACAATGGCCATGCCGATGAGCCCATCTAAAAACAAAAAACAAAAACACGTTAACATGACAACAGCGCCCCCGTGAGTACGCTCATGGTAATGTACACGGTCGCCATCGGCCTAGACATCAACATGTGATGGTCTCCACCCCGGTTCATTCAAGTGACCTTCTGGCTCATCGTTCCTTTACCTTCTGGAGCTGACCTATTCAGGTCAGCGGGCTCTAAGGCAGTAGCTGTTTTATGGCAGAAGACGGCTTAGAAGATGTGGGCCGATACGTTCGTACTTGATGACATGATGTTGTGACAATGTCCTCAGGTCCCATGACGACGTGACCTTATCTTCTATGGTCAGACATGCTTGAACACCTAACGAATGGCCTCATATCATGTACCTATATCTCCTGACCATAGTGACCTCATGAAGATGTCACGTTATCTCCTAAACACACGACCTTATGCGAATGACATATGCCTATACTGTGAGTATCAGGAGGTCCTGTGTCTGAAGGCCATAAGAATGACCGCATACCATGTAACTACATGTCAGAAGGTCATGAGTGACCTCAACATGGTTCCTTCGTCAGGCCTGGTCCGATCATTGTCCTCCCACTCCCCCATACTACCTCCTCTCTCTCTAACCCACTCCCTAATTCTTGTAATGCCCCTCTCTTCCCCTAAATCCCATTCTACTCTCTCCATCAATCAACCTCGTTTTCGTCTTCTCCCCTTAGTCTCTCTCTCATTCCCTTCCATCTAACATGCACCATTCCCCTCCCCACCCCACCACCCATCCCTCGTTGACACTCTCTTTGCTCCATCCCATGATCTTTGGCTCTACCTCTCCCCCTTCCTCCGTCTCTCATTCCATCTCTCTCCCAACCCCCCACCTCAGTTCTCTCGCTCCCCCCTACACCCCGTCTCCTCTCCTCCGTACCCCTCATTGGCCTCACCTTTCTGCATGGCCTTTTCTATCACTTTCTCCAACTCCAAGGCCTGGATGTTAATCGGCTCGGCCTTCAGGAGGGTCCTCACGTATTTCAGAGCCTTCTCGTACTCCTGACCGTGCAACGACACAACAAGGGCGGGCGTCAGGACTCACCCGGGCGCTGCACTGACGTAAAAGCCATTAGCGGTGCAACACCTCCCCACGCGCCGTGAAAAGGTGCCAACCTGCGTCGGCCGAACGTGGCACCCGTCTGCAAAGTGTTTATCAGACGTAACCGTGCTAGAAGTAAAGGATTTGGGGGATGCAAAGATTTGGGGGTGCTTGGGTTTCCCTGGGAATGTTGCTACCAGCTGCATTTCTAGGGGGGCCGGAGGGGAAGAGCCGATGAAAATAAGGGGCGAGGAGGGATTGCAGGTTGAACATACAGGGACATAGGATCGAAGCAGGGGGGGGGGGGTGTGTCTCCGAAGTTGAACCCCATTAATTTCAACTCTGCGGACCTCCCCCAGAAACACCGTAGGGAGGGCGCCGGCTGCCGCGCGGATAGCAGGGGTCACGTAATGGCGGCGTTTCAAAGCTGCCCTGTGGGCCAATAGGAAACCGTGATGTCACCAGGCTGCCGCCACCCCGTATGGAGGTCTCTCCGGAAGCAGGGGGGTCCCCGGAGATGTAATGAAAGGGGGTTCAGCGCCGGAGATCCCGCTTCAGCGCGGTGTAAAACATTTTTATAATAAAATGTTAAAACGCTCGGTTTGCTCCTTTAAAAACTATATGTTACAAAACCCTATATGTTTATAGGTAAGTGTGTATATATAATGTACACTCACCTTTAACCTGTAATGTGCCACACCCAGGTAAAACAGATAATCCCTCTGTTCCTCTTTTCTTCCCTTTGCTAGAAGTTCTACAAGAAAAACATATATACAAATATACTTTATGCGCACACACAGTGTGAGAGATGGGTTACATAGAGTGTCAGCTTAGCGGCCCACCTTCCAGAAGCAGGGAGCCCTTATGGATGTCTGTGTTGTACTTGCTACGAATCAGGCACCAGGCGTATTCAAACCGCGTGCTTTTACTGATCGCGCCGGAGGATAACTCCGCCAGGAACTTCTTCTCAAACCTCTGCGACACAGGGAACACAGGGGTTAATAATATGCACACACACAGCATTCAAATGGTAGACCGTTCAGAAGCTTCAGACAACGCAAAGAAGGATGGAGAGATGCATGCTGGGTATTACCCGGAGACGTATGGGAGGGATGCCTGTTGGGTATGACCGGAAGACGTACGGAGACATGCATGCTGGGTATGACCGGGAGACGTATGGAGAGATGCATGCTGGGGATCACAAAGAAAAGTTGAGAGATGCATGCTGGGTACAGAAGAGAGAATGAATGAGTTCGTAACCAAACAAATGTCTGTGACTTTATCACACGGGGGAAGACATTAAAATGGCGGTAGGCCGGCCATATCGCAAGAAGAAATGTCCAGTGCTGGACAAAGATGGAAATCGACTGGATCCCAAGAGAGATTAAACGACCAAAAGTCAGATGGAGGATGGGATGAGAATGTGTGTGGGAGCGAGGTGGAGAAGAGAGGCTGTAACCGCAGGACCTGGGAGATCACTGGGGAGGCTTCATCCAGCAGTGGGGAGGCACGGGCTGGAGAGGATGGGATGAGGGAATGTGTGGGAGAGACGTGGAGAAGAGAGGCTGTAACCGCAGGACCTGGGGATCACTGGGGAGACTTCATCCAGCAGTGGGGAGACACAGGCTGGGGAGGATGGGATGAGGGAATGTGTGGGAGAGACGTGGAGAAGAGAGGCTGTAACCGCAGGACCTGGGGATCACTGGGGAGGCTTCATCCAGCAGTGGGGAGACACAGGCTGGAGAGGATGGGATGAGGGAATGTGTGGGAGCGACGTGGAGAAGAGAGGCTGTAACCGCAGGACCTGGGAGATCACTGGGGAGACTTCATCCAGCAGTGGGGAGACACGGGCTGGAGAAGATGGGATGAGGGAATGTGTGGGAGCGAAGTGGGGAAGAGAGGCTGTAACCGCAGGACCTGGGAGATCACTGGAGAGGCTTCATCCAGCAGAGAAGAGACACGGGCTGGAGAGGATGGGATGAGAATGTGTGTGGGAGCGAGGTGGAGAAGAGAGGCTGTAACCGCAGGACCTGGGAGATCACTGGGGAGACTTCATCCAGCAGTGGGGAGACACGGGCTGGAGAGGATGGGATGAGGGAATGTGTGGGAGCAACGTGGAGAAGAGAGGCTGTAACCGCAGGACCTGGGAGATCACTGGGGAGGCTTCATTCAGCAGTGGGGAGACACGGGCTGGAGAGGATGGGATGAGGGAATGTGTGGGAGCAACGTGGAGAAGAGAGGCTGTAACCGCAGGACCTGGGAGATCACTGGAGAGGCTACATCCAGCAGAGAAGAGACACGGGCTGGAGAGGATGGGATGAGAATGTGTGTGGGAGCGAGGTGGAGAAGAGAGGCTGTAACCGCAGAACCTGGGAGATCACTGGGGAGACTTCATCCAGCAGTGGGGAGACACGGGCTGGAGAGGATGGATACACACACGCGCCTGTCATACCTCAGTCAGGTGTGTTTTGGTACACAATGAACTGTTTACTCAATGTCTTTACAAGTGTCTGTCCATAAAAAATTGGCTGAAGACTCCTATCTGTATTCACAGTGTGAGAAGAGACACATAGCAACTGTATACAGGGTGTGTTAAACAGAAGGAGAAGAAATAGGGGGGGGGGAGATGAGGAAGGGGGAAGAGAAGAGGAGGGGGAAAGGAGAGGTGAGAAGAAGAGAGGGGTGAGAGAAGAGGAGGAGGGGAGAGAAGGGGAATATGTACGGTTTTTACTTTTAACTAGAGTGCACAGACATATTTTGAGAGATACATATTTTGAAGAAAAAGGAACGAATGGTGAATATTTGAGACACCTACAATGTGCAGGCGACATTGTTATTTTTGCCACCAGTCCAGAAGATCTCCAGCAACAAATCAGAGAACTCGCCGAAGCCGGTAAGAAAGTGACCTCTGTACGAGTCTCAGCGAGAGCAACGTGATGTTCAACAAACGTGTCACCTCTGCCAAGATCGGGATAAATGGAAGAGACCTAGAAATGGAGGACCGTGTCTACCTCTGCTGGCGAGTAACGATGGGTGGGAACCGTATGAATGAAATGAACATGAGAATGAAGATGGGATGGAGGCGTGTGGCAGAAACAAGATAATCTTACATGGGAACCTTCCCCTGCACCTCAAGAGGAAAGTGTGTGACACGGGTATTTTGAAGAGGCTGTAACCGCAGAACCTGGGGGATCACTGGGGAGACTTCATCCAGCAGTGGGGAGACACGGGCTGGAGATGATGAGGGAATATGTGGGAGCGACGTGGAGAAGAGAGGCTGTAACCGCAGGACCTGGGGGATCACTGGGGAGGCTTCATCCAGCAGTGGGGAGACACGGGCTGGGGAGGATGGGATGAGGGAATGTGTGGGAGCGACGTGGAGAATAGAGGCTGTAACCGCAGGACCTGGGAGATCACTGGGGAGGCTTCATCCAGCAGTGGGAGACACGGGCTGGAGAGGATGGGATGAGGGAATGTGTGGGAGCGACGTGGGGAAGAGAGGCTGTAACCGCAGGACCTGGGAGATCATTGGGGAGGTTTCATCCAGCAGTGGGGAGACACGGGCTGGAGAGGATGGGATGAGGGAATGTGTGGGAGCGACGTGGAGGAGAGGGGCTGTAACCGCAGGACCTGGGAGATCACTGAAGAGGCTTCATCCAGCAGTGGGGAGACACGGGCTGGGGAGGATGGGATGAGGGAATGTGTGGGAGCGACGTGGAGGAGAGGGGCTGTAACCGCAGGACCTGGGGGATCACTGGGGAGACTTCATCCAGCAGTGGGGAGACACGGGCTGGAGAGGATGGGATGAGGGAATGTGTGGGAGCGACGTGGAGGAGAGGGGCTGTAACCGCAGGGCCTGGGAGATCACTGGGGAGGCTTCATCCAGCAGTGGGGAGACACAGGCTGGAGAGGATGGGATGAGGGAATGTGTGGGAGCGATGTGGAGAAGAGAGGCTGTAACCGCAGGACCTGGGAAATCACTGGGGAGGCTTCATCCAGCAGTGGGGGAGACACGGGCTGGGGAGGATGGGATGAGGGAATGTGTGGCAGCGACGTGGAGAAGAGAGGCTGTAACCGCAGGACCTGGGAGATCACTGGGGAGACTTCATCCAGCAGTGGGGAGACACAGGCTGGAGAGGATGGGATGAGGGAATGTGTGGGAGCGATGTGGAGAAGAGAGGCTGTAACCGCAGGACCTGGGAGATCACTGGGGAGGCTTTATCCAGCAGTGGGGAGACACGGGCTGGGGAGGATGGGATGAGGGAATGTGTAGCAGCGACGTGGAGAAGAGAGGCTGTAACCGCAGGACCTGGGAGATCACTGGGGAGGCTTCATCCAGCAGTTGGGAGACAAGGAGGATGTAGAGAGAGAGATATATACACACACACACACACACACACACACACACACACACACACATATAGCGATACATATACAGACACATACTGTACATATTTGTTCAGATAAGTAGTAGATACGTACACACGTACAGCCTTATAGATAAAGATATACCCACACAATATAATTATAATTGTTGTTCTTATAAAGTGCTGACAGCTGATCTCTGCCTCAGCACAGGTAGCTCAGTCAAAGCCTGCACCACCTGTGCTGAAGCAGGGATATCCTTAACCTGATCTGTAGGGGGGGTCTGAGGTCTGGAGTTGGCTACCCCTGCTCCAGGTGTATGTATTGTACAGTATATGCATATATGTATCCCCTAGCGCCATCTACTGGAGTTTTGGCTGAAGTTCAGTCAATAGAAATGTATAACTATGACACCATCCTGAGACGCGGACCCTATAAACGTAGACGCGGACCCTATAAACGTAGACGCGGACCCTATAAACGGAGAAGCCGACCCTATAAACGGAGACGCGGACCCTATAAACGGAGAAGCCGACCCTATAAACGGAGACGCGGACCCTATAAACGGAGACGCGGACCCTATAAACGGAGACGCGGACCCTATAAACGGAGACACCGACCCTATAAACAGACACCGACCCTATAAACAGACACCGACCCTATAAACGGAGACCCGACCCTATAAACGGAGACACCGACCCTATAAACGGAGACGCGGACCCTATAAACGGAGACGCGGACCCTATAAACAGACACCGACCCTATAAACAGACACCGACCCTATAAACGGAGACACCGACCCTATAAACAGACACCGACCCTATAAACAGACACCGACCCTATAAACGGAGACCCCGACCCTATAAACAGAGACAACGACCCAATAAACAGAGACGCGGACCCTATAAACGGAGACACAGACCCTATAAACGGAGACGCGGACCCTATAAACGGAGACGCGGACCCTATAAACGGAGACCCGACCCTATAAACAGACACCGACCCTATAAACGCAGACGCGGACCCAGGTATTAACCCAGAGGATGAGGTGTTACCCAGTCACCTCGCTATACCCTGGGCCATGACATCAGAATAAGTTGTCTCTGTTGGATGGGGGGGGGTGACGTAAATTCCACCCTGTGGGTGACGTCATATCTCCCCCCCGTGTGTCACGTGCATCCTCTCCCCCCTCTCACCACCAGATCCTCCACTGCCACCAGGTCATTGATCACGGTCTCCATCCTGACCGCTGACCGGAAGCAGCATGGCATCTGCGAGCTCCGCTTCCCCACTCTATCTCTCTCTCCGCCAAACCACTTCCGCCAGGCTGCGTGTCACTTCCGGGAGGCGGGAAGCGGCCATGGCAGCTGTGGGCAAATACTTGCGAGCGCGGCCATCTTTGACCCGGAAAAATTGCCCCCGAACGAGCGCGACGGCCATGTTTGTTATGGGCAGTGTGTGTGCCCGGGGAGGCTTCACCTCCTTCTCTCTCTGGTTACGACGGCCATCTTTGTTCAGGGAATCTAAGCCCAGAACTGTGGCCCGGAAGTACATTGGCGACCATGTTTACTAAGGGCAATTCCCCCTTTGTTTGCCCACACTGCTCGGCAAACTTTGCTATGGGCATCCCGCGTCTCTGGGACTCGCTCCTGATTGTGTGATGAAGCACTTGGCGGCCATTTTTAATGCTGGAGGGTACAGCCTTATGTGTAACCCCCAATGCCCGGCTCCTGGGGAGGTCACACGGGGTCGCGGGTACAAGTGGCGTCTCAGTATGGGGTTACCTTTGTCTGGGGCGCAGTCTATAGGGGAAAAGAACCCGCCGTATGAACGGGGCTCTCCTGTCATGCGATGCGCTCGAGACACACACACCTACCTCTCTCTGCTCCATGGTGTTTCCTCCTCTCCTTGGCCCCACCCCCAGGAACCAGACACCCCCTCCTGATAACACAAACAACAACAGGACTAACAGAAATAACAACAGGACTGGCGCTCTTAGGCTGTGGCCATGGTGGGCGCTGGACGGCGCAGCAAGCGTTCACTCAGCTTCCCTGCCGCCTGCAGCACGAGAGATCTGTGTCCTGAATACAGAGGAGGCGTGTTGGGGGAGAGGGGGGGGGGGAGGCGGAGCGCGGGCGCGTCGTTGGTTCGCCCTCATTGGGCGACCCGCTCACGTGACCCGGCCGCGACACGTAAAAACAGATTTTTCTGTTCTGAATCGCGAGCGCCGGCGCCTCTGCTCCCGCGCGCTCTATAGGCCGCCTCATAGAGGCACATCTATGTGATTGCGCCGCGCGCGCCCTCCTACGCGCCATCACCATGGCCGCAGCCTTAGGCTAAGGCCCCGCTCCCAGAGTAAGCGCTCCCGCACTGCAGACAGGCGGGGCGCTGACAGACACAGACCGCGATATGCGGTCTGTAGGGAGCGGGAGCCGGAGCGGGAGGTGGGTGGGAGTGCGAGGTTTGAGCGGAGGGGGGGCGTGGCTTGAGCGGAGGGATCCGCTACTCTCCCCCCCCTCCCTCCACGGCTCGGCAAAGTAAAGCAACACACACACACACACACACAGACAGAGGCAGGCACTCGGGCACACACATACACACACACACACACAGACAGAGGCAGGCACTCACGCACTCAGGCACACACAAAGACAGAGGCAGGCACTCACGCACACACATACACACACAGACAGAGGCAGGCACTCACGCACTCAGGCACACACATACACACACAGACACACACACAGACAGAGGCAGGCACTCACGCACTCAGGCACACACACAGACAGGCACTCACGCACTCAGACACACACACAGACAGGCACTCACGCACTCGGGCACACACATACACACACAGACAGGCACGCACGCACTCACTCAGACACACACACAGACAGGCACTCACGCTGCTTTCACTCCACACTCCTCCCCGCTCCCCGAAGCCTCCCCTCCCCATTGGCTCACAGCCACACCACGTGACGCGTCAACGCTAGGGAACACCATTCTCTTGTATCCCGTAGCGGCTGACGCGTCACAGCGTGTAGTGAGCTGTGCAGCCAGGGGGGACCGGGACCGGCTCCGCAGGATTCCCCTGCTGGTGGGGAACTCGCGTGTTGCCGCCCGCGCCACCGAGCGCAGCGGGACCGAGGCCTTAGGCTGGGGCCACGGTGCCTAGGCGTGCGGAGGCTGTGAGGTAAGCGGGGGGCTTTCCCTGCCCATGGTGGATTTGTCGTAAGGGGCGTTCCTAGGGGCGTCACGGAGCTGGTGCGCCCTCATTGGGGGGAACCGCTCACGTGACCGGCCTGTCGCGCCAAGAGTTCAGTTTGAACTTTTTTCTTGCGCAACGCCGCGCCCCCCTCCCGCCTCCGCGCGTACGCTGCCTTATAAGGCAGTCTGTTCGCTCAGCCGCACCGTCTGCGTTTCAATGGCCCCTCGTCTTATACAGCGCAGTGATTATAGAATATATATTTAAAGAAATGTGTATATTGAAATATAATAGTGTGTAAACAGTGACACCCAGCGCAAAACGTTATAATTACACTTGATATAAAATACGTGCCAACCAAGAGAAGATACAACTCATGGATGCGAGTCGCACTCAATGGTCTGCTGTGTAGATGAATTCCATCATGTAACGATCGTGCTCGCCACAAACCGGGACCGGACCACGGGGCTGAGGTGGGGAAGTGGCTACACCGACCTTAGGCCAAGGAGTCAGGTCGGGAGTGCGGATTCCTTGGTTAGACGTAGCTGGGTCAGGGTCGGAGAAGGCAGGGTAATCCGTGGGTGGAGGTGGAGGTGACAAGGGAGCGGGGGACACCATGCACATGTAAAAGAGGAGAGATCACAGAAATAGTACAATACTGTAAAGCACAAAACTAATAATCCTATGAAGGGGTTTGAAAGCTTTTGTCCCGATGGCGGTCATCTTGGATTGGCTTTGTATCATGGATCCCAAGTGACTGTGGTTACAGATGCAGCGCACCAATTCCACGTCACCACAGACCATTATACACCACCAATGAAGAGCGGAGTGACTGTATTTAAGAGCAAGTGTAGGATAGGGTGCCAGATTCCTGACGAAGCTAGTTCTCTAGCGAAACGCGTCGAATCGAGGCAGATACCAAGACACGTGGAGGAGAGACGCCGAGCTGTTCGTTGCTTCTTGCGGCCGCAATTGGGAGCACCTGTGGCGGAGCGTCTCTACTCCAAACCTAGACGCCATTCCTGGAGAGGAAGGGGCGGTGAGATAGTCATTAGCCTGTACCTCTGAGTCCTTATTGCCTGATATTTTCGTACACTCTGTAACTGAGCACTTGTGAAGTGTTTTTTAATTCATTAGATTGTTGGTGTGTTCTTGTCCTCTCCTGTAGTGCACCCTATCCACCCCATCCTGGCCCCCAGACGCCCCTCTACGTGGGACTACTGTTCGTGTACACTTTATGTGGGAAATGCCTTTACTCGCTGCCTGCTTGTGAGTACATTATAACCTGTGCAGAATTACGTAGGATTATTAATTTTGTGCTTTACAGTGCTGTACTATTCCTGTGATCTCTCCTCTTTTACATGTGCATGGTGTTCCCCGCTCCCTTGTCACCTCCACATTACCCTGCCCTAATGCCCCTCCCTATACACCCCAACACTGCTGCCCTCCTCACTGTCCCAATATTCCCCCACTACACCCCAACATACTGCTGCTGCCCTAATGCCCCTCCATATACACCCCAACACTGCTGCCCTCCTCACTGTCCCAATATTCCCCCACTACACCCCAACATACTGCTGCTGCCCTAATGCCCCTCCCTATACACCCCAACACCCTGCTGCCCTCCTCACTGTACCAATATCCTCCCACTACACCCCAACATACTGCTGCTGCCCTAATGCCCCTCCCTATACACCCCAACATACTGCTGCCCTCCTCACTGTCCCAATATCCTCCCACTACACCCCAACATACTGCTGCCCTAATGCCCCTCCCTATACACCCCAACACACTGCTGCCCTCCTCACTGTCCCAATATCCACCCACTACACCCCAACATACTGCTGCTGCCCTAATGCCCCTCCCTATACACCCCAACATACTGCTGCCCTCCTCACTGTCCCAATATCCTCCCACTACACCCCAACATACTGCTGCTGCCCTAATGCCCCTCCCTATACACCCCAACACCCTACTGCCCTCCTCACTGTACCAATATCCTCCCACTACACCCCAACATACTGCTGCTGCCCTAATGCCCCTCCCTATACACCCCAACACACTGCTGCCCTCCTCACTGTCCCAATATCCTCCCACTACACCCCAACATACTGCTGCTGCCCTAATGCCCCTCCCTATACACCCCAACACCCTGCTGCCCTCCTCACTGTACCAATATCCTCCCACTACACCCCAACATACTGCTGCTGCCCTAATGCCCCTCCCTATACACCCCAACACCCTGCTGCTTCACTGCCCTGTTATACCCCCCTATACACCCCAACACCCTGCTGCCCCCTCACTGTCCCAATATTGTCCCGATATTCTCCCACTACACCCAACATACTGCTGCTCCCCTAATACCCCTACCTTTGCACCCCAACAGCCTGCTGCCCTCCTCACTGTACCAATATCCTCCCACTACACCCCAACATACTGCTGCTCCCCTTATACCCCTCCCTATACACCCCAACATCCTGCTGCCCTCCTCACTGCCGTTATACCCCTCCCTATAGACCCCAACACCCTGCTGCCCCCTCACTGCCGTTATACCCCTCCCTATACACCCCAACACCCTGCTTCTCCCCTCACTGTCCTGTTATACCCCTCCCTATACACCCCAACATCCTGCTGCCCTAACTGTCCTGTTATACCCCTCCCTATACACCCCAACATCCTGCTGCCCTCACTGCCGTTATACCCCTCCCTCTACACCCCAACACCCTGCTGCTCCCCTCACTGCCCTATTATACCCCTCCCTATAAACCCCAACATCCTGCTGCCTCCTCACTGTCCTGTTATACCCCTCCCTATACACCCCAACATCCTGCTGCCCTCACTGTCCTGTTATACCCCTCCCTATACACCCCAACACCCTGCTGCCCTCACTGCCGTTATACCCCTCCCTCTACACCCCAACACCCTGCTGCTCCCCTCACTGCCCTATTATACCCCTCCCTATAAACCCCAACATCCTGCTGCCTCCTCACTGTCCTGTTATACCCCTCCCTATACACCCCAACATCCTGCTGCCCTCGCTGTCCTGTTATACCCCTCCCTATACACCCCAACATCCTGCTGCCCTCACTGCCGTTATACCCCTCCCTCTACACCCCAACACCCTGCTGCTCCCCTCACTGCCCTATTATACCCCTCCCTATAAACCCCAACACCCTGCAGCCTCCTTACAGCCCTAATACCCCAATATCCTGTCCACAAAAATGGAAGCAAGCAGATAAAGTTTCATTGAAATAAAGTTTTATTTACATGAACTAAATAAAAGCTCTTTTACAATACAAAAAAAAAAGTATATATTAGATTTACAATGGGATAACCAAAACACTGCTGAAGATTTATATGTTATTTATCAAATCTCCATTTATTAAAACCTTCAAGCACTGGGAAATAACCACAGAGAATAATATTCTGCAGGTTATTTTAAATATGGCCGCCTATTAGGATTTCTGCCTTGGGATCACTGCATCTCAGTTAGGATCAAGCCCTCCACCAAAGAAGGTCTTGTACATTATGGTGTTTTAGGGGAAAGGGGTCAAGGTGTTTGGGAGTTTCAAGATTGGCCACCAACACCTTCATTGGGTCTTCATGGGTGATACTGGAAGTTGAGGTTCGAAGTCTGGTGTTCAGATAAAGTTGATGTCCTAAGACGTTGCTTCCAACATGGTCTTCCATGGAGATACATGATGTCTCTAAAAAGGCTCCGATGGTTTCCAAACATTTGAGAACTATGTCCAACAATTGGTTAGAGACCAACATTGTGTCCAGGATTGAGGATAGTGTCACCAAAAAAAAACAAAAAACGGTTCTTGGTCAAGATAAATCTCATCTGCTTGTAAGCCACCTCCCATCTCCAAAGAGGTCTCAAGATCCCCCCCAAAATTTCTGAGTCTCCAACATTTCTGTACCAAACCTTATCTCCAGAAACCGGTTGAGAACCAAGAAAGTGTCTTTTTTGGGGGGAAGGGGGGGGGGGGAAAGAAAGAAAAATGGTCGCCAATGGTTAAGTCCAAAACTATACTTTTCGGAATCAAGATGGAGACCAAAAATGTGGACAATCTCCATTTATTCCAAGGCCCACACTCTATCCAAACAAATGATGGCCGAAAATGTAGTCGATGCCCCGAGTTTGCGTAGAACTTTGACATTTTAATAATAATAAAAATCAGTAACCAATATCGCTTGAATGGTTCTGAACCGAACTTATCTCCAAAAATTGATTCGGAACTAAATTGGTTTCCAAATGATTCAGAAGATAGATTTGGCTTCTTAAAGGCCATCTCCAAAACAATAGTTCCAGACCGGTTGAGGAACAAGACTAGCCCCAAAAATAGGAAAAAAAAAAAAAGGATTCAGAACAAAGGTGGACTTAAATAAAAGAAAAATCTGAAGTTTTAGATGGTATCACAAAGCCGGTTCTAGATCAAGGTGGTCTACATAGGTTCCAAGCCAAGATTGACTACAAAATAAGTTAGATGAGGGATGCTCAATTCACCAAAATCTGGCTTGGGGTTTTCTGGACTGGCTGGGACGTTTCTTAGGCTTTTTTGGAAGGGAGGAGGGTTGGTAAGTTATAGCGCTATAGAGTTAGAGAGTGAAAAATAAGGCTTTTTGTGGCAAAATTCTTTTATTTGGACTTGGCGATGGCGAATCCGATGAGGCCGGCTAGGCCTGCTGCTCCCAGGGCCATTCCACCGACGATGGCCATGCCGACGAGCCCATCTAAAAAAACAAAACACGTTAACATGACAAAAGCGCCCCCGTGAGTACGCTCAGGGTAATGTACACGGTCGCCATCGGCCTAGACATCAACGTGATGGTCTCCACTCAGGTTCATTCAAGTGACCTTCTGGCTCATGGTTCCTTTACCTTCTGGAGCTGGAAGACACTATTCAGGTCAGCGGGCTCTAAGGCAGTAGCTGTTTTATGGCAGAAGATGGCTTAGAAGATGTGGACCGATACGTTCGTACTTGATGACATGTTGTGACAATGTCCTCAGGTCCCATGACGACGTGACCTTATGTTCTATGGTCAGACATGCTTGAACACCTAACGAATGGCCTCATATCATGTACCTATATCTCCCGACCGTAGTGACCTCATGAAGACGTCACGTTATCTCCTAAACACATGACCTTGTGAGAATGACATATGCCTATACTGCGAGTATCAGGAGGTCCCGTGTCTGAAGGCCAGAAGAATGACCGCATACCATGCAACTACATGTCAGAAGGTTATGAGTGACCTAAAGATGGTTACTTCCATGAAACATCACGATGACGTGGTCACGCCTGGCCCGATCATCATCCTCCCACACCTCCTCTCCCTACCACTCTTTCATCTAACCCACTCCACTGCCTACTACTTGTAATGCCCCTCTCTCGCCCCTAAATCCCGTTCCACTCTCTCCAATCAATCAACCTCGTTTTCGTCTTCTCCCCTTAGTCTCTCTCTCTCATTCCCTTCATCCAACATGCACCTTCCCCCCGTCCCCCTTCTTTGACTCTCTCTCTCTGCTTCATCCCATGATCTTTGGCTTTACCTCTCCCCCTTCCTCCGTCTCTCATTCCATCTCTCTCCCAACCCCCCACCTCAGTTCTCTCGCTCCCCCCTACACCCCGTCTCCTCTCCTCCGTACCCCTCATTGGCCTCACCTTTCTGCATGGCCTTTTCTATCACTTTCTCCAACTCCAAGGCCTGGGTGTTCTTCGGCTCGGCCTTCAGGAGGGTCCTCACGTATTTCAGAGCCTTCTCGTACTCCTGACAGTGCAACGACACAACAAGGGCGGGCGTCAGGACTCACCCGGGCGCTGCACTGACGTAAAAGCCATTAGCGGTGCAACACCTCCCCACGCGCCGTGAAAAGGTGCCAGCCTGCGTCGGCCGAACGTGGCACCCGTCTGCAAAGTGTTTATCAGACGTAACCGTGCTAGAAGTAAAGGATTTGGGGGATGCAAAGATTTGGGGGTGCTTGGGTTTCCCTGGGAATGTTGCTACCATCTGCATTTCTAGGGGGGCCGGAGGGGAAGAGCCGATGAAAATAAGGGGCGAGGAGGGATTGCAGGTTGAACATACAGGGACATAGGATCGAAGCGGGGGGGGGGGTGTGTCTCCGAAGTTGAACCCCATTAATTTCAACTCTGCGGACCTCCCCCAGAAACACCGTAGGGAGGGCGCCGGCTGCCGCGCGGATAGCAGGGGTCACGTAATGGCAGCGTTTCAAAGCTGCCCTGTGGGCCAATAGGAAGCCGTGATGTCACCAGGCTGCCGCCACCCCCGTATGGAGGTCTCTCCGGAACAGGGGGGTCCCCGGAGATGTAATGAAAGGGGGTTCAGCGCCGGAGATCCCGCTTCAGCGCGGTGTAAAACATTTTTATAATAAAATGTTAAAACGCTCGGTTTGCTCCTTTAAAAACTATATGTTACAAAACCCTATATGTGTATAGGTAACTGTGTATATATAATGTACACTCACCTTTAACCTGTAATGTGCCACACCCAGGTAAAACAGATAATCCCTCTGTTCCTCTTTACTTCCCTTTGGTAGAAGTTCTACAAGAAAAAATATATACAAATATACTTTATGCGCACACACACAGTGTGAGAGATGGGTTAAATAGAGTGTCAGCTCCGCGGCCCACCTTCCAGAAGCAGGGAGCCCTTATGGATGTCTGCGTTGTACTTGCTACGAATCAGGCACCAGGCGTATTCAAACCGCGTGCTTTTACTGAGCGCGCCGGAGGATGACTCCGCCAGGTACTTCTTCTCAAACCTCTGCGACACAGGGAACACAGGGGTTAATAATACACACACACCGCATTCAAATGGTAGACCGTTCAGAAGCTTCAGATAACGCGAAGAAGGATGGAGAGATGCATGCTGGGTATGACCGGGAGACGTATGGAGAGATGCCTGCTTGGTATGACCCGGAGACGTATGGGAGAGATGCCTGCTGGGTATGACCCAGAGACGTATGGGAGAGATGCCTGCTGGGTATTACCCGGAGACGTATGGCGAGATGCATGCTGGATATTAACCAGAGACATATGTGAGAGATGCATGCTGGGTATTAACCAGAGACGTATGGGAGAGATGCCTGCTGGGTATTACCCGGAGACGTATGGGAGAGATGCCTGCTGGGTATTACCCGGAGACGTATGGGAGGGATGCCTGCTGGGTATGACCGGGAGACGTATGGAGAGATGCCTGCTGGGTATGACCCAGAGACGTATGGGAGAGATGCCTGCTGGGTATTAACCAGAGACGTATGGGAGAGATGCCTGCTGGTTATGACCGGGAGACGTATGGAGAGATGCCTGCTGGGTATGACCCAGAGACGTATGGGAGAGATGCCTGCTGGGTATTAACCAGAGACGTATGGGAGGGATGCCTGCTGGGTATGACCGGGAGACGTATGGAGAGATGCATGCTGGGTACAGGAAAGAGAATGAATGAGTTCGTAACCAAACAAATGTCTGTGACTTTATCACACAGGGGGAAGACATTAAAATGGCGGTAGGCCGGCCATATCGCAAGAAGAAATGGCCAGCGCTGGACAAAGATGGAAATCGACTGGATCCCAAGAGAGATTAAATGACCAAAAGTAAGATGGAGGATGGGATGAGAATGTGTGTGGGAGCGAGGTGGAGAAGAGAGGCTGTAACCGCAGGACCAGGGAGATCACTGGGGAGGCTTCATCCAGCAGTGGGGAGACACGGGCAGGAGAGGATGGGATGAGGGAATGTGTGGGAGCGACGTTGAGAAGAGGCTGTAACCGCAGGACCTGGGAGATCACTGGGGAGGCTTCATCCAGCAGTGGGGAGACACGGGCTGGAGAGGATGGGATGAGGGAATGTGTGGGAGCGACGTGGAGAAGAGAGGCTGTAACCACAGTACCTGGGAGATCACTGGGGAGGCTTCATCCAGCAGTGGGGAGACACGGGCTGGAGAGGATGGGATGAGGGAATGTGTGGGAGCGACGTGGAGAAGAGAGGCTGTAACCGCAGGACCTGGGAGATCACTGGGGAGGCTTCATCCAGCAGTGGGGAGACACGGGCTGGAGAGGATGGGATGAGGGAATGTGTGGGAGCGACGTGGAGAAGAGAGGCTGTAACCGCAGGACCTGGGAGATCACTGGGGAGGCTTCATCCAGCAGTGGGGAGACACGGGCTGGAGAGGATGGGATGAGGGAATGTGTGGGAGCGACGTGGAGAAGAGAGGCTGTAACTGCAGGACCTGGGAGATCACTGGGGAGACTTCATCCAGCAGTGGGGAGACACGGGCTGGAGAGGATGGGATGAGGGAATGTGTGGGAGCGACGTGGAGAAGAGAGGCTGTAACCGCAGGACCTGGGAGATCACTGGGGAGACTTCATCCAGCAGTGGGGAGACACGGGCTGGAGAGGATGAGGGAATGTGTGGGAGCGACGTGGAGAAGAGAGGCTGTAACCGCAGGACCTGGGAGATCACTGGGGAAGCTTCATCCAGCAGTGGGGAGACACGGGCTGGAGAGGATGAGGAAATGTTTTGGAGCGACGTGGAGAAGAGAGACTGTAACCGCAGGACCTGGGAGATCACTGGGGAAGCTTCATCCAGCAGTGGGGAGACACGGGCTGGAGAGGATGGATACACACACGCGCCTGTCATACCTCAGTCAGGTGTGTTTTGGTACACAATGAACTGTTTACTCAATGTCTTTACAAGTGTCTGTACATAAAAAATTGGCTGAAGACTCCTATCTGTATTCACAGTGTGAGAAGAGACACATAGCAACTGTATACAGGGTGTGTTATAGAGAAGAGACACATAGCAACTGTATACAGGGTGTGTTATAGAGAAGAGACGGTTGCACTTTTATGGTCTTGTGGAGGAGGGGAAGAGAAGAGGAGGGGGGAAAGGAGAGGTGAGAAGAAGAGAGGGGTGAAAGAAGAGGAGGAGGGGAGAGAAGGGCAATATGTACGGTTTTTACTTTTAACTAGAGTGCGCAGACATATTTTGAGAGATACATATTTTGAAGAAGAAGGAACCAATGGTGAATATTTGAGACACCTACAATGTGCAGGCGACATTGTTAATTTTGCCACCAGTCCAGAAGATCTCCAGCAACAAATCAGAGAACTCGCCGAAGCCGGTAAGAAAGTGACCTCTGTATGAGTCTCAGCGAGAGCAACGTGATGTTCAACAAACGTGTCACCTCTGCCAAGATCGGGATAAATGGAAGAGACCTAGAAGACGTGGAAGACGATGTCTACCTCGGCCTGCGAGTAACGATGGGGGGAACCGTGTGAATGAAATGAACAGGAGAATGAAGATGGGACGGAGGCGTGTGGCAGAAACAAGACAATCTTGCAAGGGAACCTTCCCCTGCACCTCAAGAGGAAAGTGTGTGACACGGGTATTTTGAAGAGGCTGTAACCGCAGAACCTGGGGGATCACTGGGGAGACTTCATCCAGCAGTGGGGAGACACGGGCTGGGGAGGATGGGATGAGGGAATGTGTGGGAGCGACGTGGAGAAGAGAGGCTGTAACCGCAGGACCTGGGAGATCACTGGGGAGGCTTCATCCAGCAGTGGGGAGACACGGGCTGGAGAGGATGAGGGAATATGTGGGAGCGACGTGGAGAAGAGAGGCTGTAACCGCAGGACCTGGGAGATCACTGGGGAGGCTTCATCCAGCAGTGGGGAGACACGGGCTGGAGAGGATGGGATGAGGGAATGTGTGGGAGCGACGTGGAGAAGAGAGGCTGTAACCGCAGGACCTGGGAGATCACTGGGGAGGCTTCATCCAGCAGTGGGGAGACACGGGCTGGAGAGGATGGGATGAGGGAATGTGTGGGAGCGACATGGAGAAGAGCGGCTGTAACCGCAGGACCTGGGAGATCACTGGGGAGGCTTCATCCAGCAGTGGGGAGACTTCATCCAGCAGTGGGGAGACATGGGCTGGAGAGGATGGGATGAGGGAATGTGTGGGAGCGACGTGGAGAAGAGCGGCTGTAACCGCAGGACCTGGGAGATCACTGGGGAGGCTTCATCCAGCAGTTGGGAGACAAGGAGGATGTAGAGAGAGAGATATATACACACACACACACAAATATATAGAGATACATATACAGACACATACTGTACATATTTGTTCAGATAAGTAGTAGATACGTACACATGTACAGCCTTATAGATAAAGATATACCCACACAATATAATTATAATTGTTGTTCTTATAAAGTGCTGACAGTGTACACACTTTTGCAGACACAATAAGTTCCTGCCCCACACAGCTAACAATCTAATTTCGGTGCCCCAAGCACATTGCGATAAAGTGACTTCCCCAACGTAACAAGGCACCAAGATCACCCACTGCAAAGGCCGTGACAGCGCCTCTACTCACTGTGTATATAGGTCAGGGGTCACCAACTTCAGTCCTCAAAAGCTTTGCACAGGTCAGGTCTTGAGGATCTCTGCCTCAGCACAGGTAGCTCAGTCAAAGACTGCACCACCTGTGCTGAAGCAGGGATATCCTTAACCTGATCTGTAGGGGGGGTCTGAGGTCTGGAGTTGGCTACCCCTGCTCCAGGTGTATGTATGTACAGTATATGCATATATGTATATATGCACCCCTAGCGCCATCTACTGGATTTTTAACTGAAGTTCAGTCAATAGAAATGTATAACTATGACACCATCCGGAGACGCGGACCCTATAAACGTAGACGCGGACCCTATAAACGTAGACGCGGACCCTATAAACGGAGACGCGGACCCTATAAACGGAGACGCGGACCCTATAAACGGAGACGCGAACCCTATAAACGGAGACACGGACCCTATAAACAGAGATACGGACCCTATAAACAGAGACACACCCTATAAACAGAGATGCGGACCCTATAAACAGACACCGACCCTATAAACGGAGACGCAGACCCTATAAACGGAGACGCAGACCCTATAAACGGAGACGCAGACCCTATAAACGGAGACGCAGACCCTATAAACGGAGACGCAGACCCTATAAACGGAGACGCAGACCCTATAAACGGAGACCCGGACCCTAAAAAAGTCCTACTTTAGCATATAAGGGGTATGTGTCCCAGACCCCAGGAGTATTAACCCAGAGGATGAGGTGTTACCCAGTCGCCTCGCTATACCCTGGGCCATGACATCAGAATAAGCGTATGACATCACACATACACTCGCCGTGCACTGGGCCATGACATCATCACAATACGTGTACGACATCACATACGCTCACCGTACACTCGGCTATGAAACCAGAATAAGCATATGACATCATACTTATACCCGATGTAGCCCTGCCCATGACATCATCACAATAAGTGCGTACAATATCACCACCACTCACACAAAACGCGTCGGCGCTCTCACAAGCCTGTGACGTCACCCACCCCTCCCGCGTGACCGCGCGCGGGGCTTGTGATGTCATCAGACGGCCACCCACCTGCTGAAGATGGGAGGTCACAGGACCTACCCCTTTCTTGTGACGTCATCATGCACTGTCTCTCTCCCCCCTCCACTTGCCCACCCTCTCTGTCTGTGGCGTCATCATAAACATTACGACGTCATGCCCTTCCCTTGCTGTCTCTGGGGGGGGGAGGTGACGTAATTCCCCTCCCCCCCCCACCCGTGTGTCACGTGCATCCTCTCCCCCCCCCTCTCACCACCAGATCCTCCACAGCCACCAGGTCATTGAGCACGGCCTCCATCCTGACCGCTGACCGGAAGCAGACTGACAGCTGCGAGCTCCGCTTCCCCACTCTCTCTCCCTCTCTAGCCTAACCACTTCCGCCAGGCTGCGTGTCACTTCCGGGAGGCGAGAAGCGCGCGCGGCCATGGCAGCTGTGGGCAAATACTTGCGAGCGCGGCCATCTTTGACCCGAAGAAACCGCCCGGGACGCGCTGGGGAACGCGCGCGGCGGCCATGTTTGTTATGGCAGAGTGTGGGGGAGGGGGGATCCCTGCCCGGGGACAGCTTCACCTCCTTCCCTCTCGCTGGTTACGACGGCCATCTTTGTTCAGGGAATCGTAGCCCTGAACTGTGGCCCGGAAGTACATTGGCGACCATGTTTACCAAGGGCAAGTCCCCCTTTTCCTGCCCACACTGCGCGGCAAACTTTGCTATGGGCATCCCGCGTCGCTGGGACTCGCTCCTGATTGTGTGATGAAGCACTTGGCGGCCATTTTTAATGCTGGAGGGTACAGCCTTTATGTGTAACCCCCAATGCCCGGCTCCTGGGGAGGTTACACGGGGTCGTGGGTACAAGTGGCGTCTCAGTATGGGGTTACCTTTGTCGGGGGTGCAGTCTATAGGGGAACAGAACCCGCCGTATGAGCGGGGCCCTCCTGTCATGCGATGCGCTCGAGACACACACACCTACCTCTCTCTGCTCCATGGTGTTTCCTCCTCTCCTTGGCCCCACCCCCAGGAACGTGACACAAACAACAACAGGACTGGCGCTCTTAGGCCTGTGGCCATGGTGGGCGTTGGACAGGGCGCAGCAAACGTTCACTCGGCTTCCCCGCCCGCCTGCAGCACGAGAGATCTGTATCCTGAATACAGAGGAGGAGTGTTGGGGGGTGGGGTGGGGGGAGGGACGTTGGTTCGCCCTCATTGGGCGACCCGCTCACGTGACCCGGCCGCGACACGTAAAAACAGATTTTTCTGTTCTGAATCGCGAGCGCCGGCGCCTCTGCTCCCGCGCTCTCTGTAGACCGCCTCATAGAGGCACATCTATGTGATTGCGCCGCGAGCGCCCTCCTACGCTGGGGCCACGGTGCCTTCGCCCGCGAGGAGGCGTGCGGAGGCTGTGAGGTAAGCGGGGGGCTTTCCCTGCCCATGGTGGATTTGCCGTAAGGGGCGTTCCTAGGGGCGTCACGGAGCTGGTTCGCCCTCATTTGGGGGGAACCGCTAACGTGACCGGCCTGTCGCGCCAAGAGTTCAGTTTGAACTTTTTTCTTGCGCAACGCCGCGCCCCCCTCCCGCCTCCGCGCGTACGCTGTCTTATAAGGCAGTCTGTTCGCTCAGCCGCGCCGTCTGCGTTTCCATGGCCCCTCGCCTTATACAGCGCAGTGATTATAGAATATATATTTAAAGAAATGTGTATATTGAAATATAATAGTGTGTAAACAGTGACACCCAGTGGAAAACGTTATAATTACACTTGATATAAAATACGTGCCAACCAAGAGAAGATACAACTCATGGATGCAAGTCGCACTCAATGGTCTGCTGTGTAGATGAATTCCATCATGTAACGATCGTGCTCGCCACAAACCGGGACCGGACCACGGGGCTGAGGTGGGGAAGTGGCTACACCGACCTTAGGCCAAGGAGTCAGGTCGGGAGTGCGGATTCCTTGGTCAAGACGTAGCCGGTGTCAGGGTTGGAGAAGGCAGGGTAATCCGTAGGCAAGTCGGAGAAGGCAGGGTTAACGATATCCGAGGTGGGGTTCGGCAACAGGATAGACAGGTGCGTAGCGCTTCAGCGTAGAAGCCGCCGCCGCGTAGGAATGGCCTCTGAGTGATGAACGAGAGCGGCCCACAAAATGCAGGCCTCTGCAGGGGAGAAATGCAGACAAGCCCGCAGGAACAGCGATGCGGGCCTCTGCAAGGAGAATGTGCGGGCCTCTGCACGAGGAATATGCAGACAGGCCTCAGGAACAGCGATGCGGGCCTCTGCAAGGAGAATGTGCAGGCCTCTGCACGAGGAATATGCAGACAGGCCTCAGGAACAGCGATGCGGGCCTCTGCAAGGAGAATGTGCAGGCCTCTGCACGAGGAATATGCAGACAGGCCTCAGGAACAGCGATGCGGGCCTCTGCAAGGAGAATGTGCGGGCCTCTGCACGAGGAATATGCAGACAGGCCTCAGGAACAGCGATGCGGGCCTCTGCAAGGAGAATGTGCGGGCCTCTGCACGAGGAATATGCAGACAGGCCTCAGGAACAACGATGCGGGCCTCTGCAAGGAGAATGTGCAGGCCTCTGCACGAGGAATATGCAGACAGGCCACAGGAACAGCGATGCGGGCCTCTGCAAGGAGAATGTGCAGGCCTCTGCACGAGGAATATGCAGACAGGCAACAGGAACAACGATGCGGGCCTCTGCAAGGAGAATGTGCAGGCCTCTGCACGAGGAATATGCAGACAGGCCACAGCAACAGCGATGCGGGCCTCTGCAAGGAGAATGTGCAGGCCTCTGCACGAGGAATATGCAGACAGGCCCCAGGAACAGCGACGCGGGCCTCTGCAAGGAGAATGTGCAGGCCTCTGCACGAGGAATATGCAGACAGGCAACAGGAACAGCGATGCAGGCCTCTGCAAGGAGAATGTGCGGGCCTCTGCACGAGGAATATGCAGACAGGCCTCAGGAACAGCGATGCGGGCCTCTGCAAGGAGAATGTGCAGGCCTCTGCACGAGGAATATGCAGACAGGCCTCAGGAACAGCGATGCGGGCCTCTGCAAGGAGAATGTGCAGGCCTCTGCACGAGGAATATGCAGACAGGCCTCAGGAACAGCGATGCGGGCGTCTGCAAGGAGAATGTGCAGGCCTCTGCACGAGGAATATGCAGACAGGCCACAGGAACAGCGATGCGGGCCTCTGCAAGGAGAATGTGCAGGCCTCTGCACGAGGAATATGCAGACAGGCCTCAGGAACAGCGATGCGGGCCTCTGCAAGGAGAATGTGCAGGCCTCTGCACGAGGAATATGCAGACAGGCCTCAGGAACAGCGATGCGGGCCTCTGCAAGGAGAATGTGCGGGCCTCTGCACGAGGAATATGCAGACAGGCAACAGGAACAGCGATGCGGGCCTCTGCAAGGAGAATGTGCAGGCCTCTGCACGAGGAATACGCAGACAGGCAACAGGAACAACGAAACTTAGTGCTGGGGACTCCAGCGCTTCAGCATGAACAAAACAGTAAGGCTAAGACAGAGGTGTTAGTGGAAAAACACTGTTACATCCAAGCAGAACTTGGTTTATGCTCAGCAACTTCCTGGAGGAAAAGGCAGCAGCTGAATAACACAGGAAGCCCATCAGGCCAGAGCTGCACAGGAGGCAACAAGAAGCAGGTGATACCTGATTACAGGCTTAGGGAGGACTTGACAGGAAACTGAATAGCTCTGTAAGGGTGAGTTCCAGCCAAAACCCAGGAGCGGCATCCTTACACATCACGGATAGAAACAGCGCTTGGGGTTTGGCTGCTGTGTAGGGTATTCTTTAGGATAGAAAACAAGGAGTCACCACAGCGCCGACAATCTGAACTGATGTAATAACTAGGAAGGTTAAAAATAATTTCTCCGGGGGTGCGCACTTACAATTAGTGCCGTTGATAAAAATCACATAAGGCGCGGGACGCCGGCGTTCTGGAGCTGCTTACTTTTGCGGTCCCGCCTGGAAACGGCAAACCCCGCTCAGTAGAGTTCCTCTGACCTGGCGTGCCTTCACTTGTCCTCCTGGATTCGACGCGCGTTTTTCGTTTGACAAAAACAAAACTTCCTCGTGGGTCCGGAGGTTTGCCGTTTCCAGGTTGGCCCGCGATAGGAAGCAGCTCCGGTGAAGCTGGGATGAGTTCCCCCTGATCCACGTGAGGGGGTGGGGAGAACGCCGCCCGTCCCGCGCCTTTAATTCTACGTGTGTGATTTTACAAACGGCACTAATTGTAAGTGGCCATCCCCGGAGGGATTATTTTAATCGTCCTGGTTATTAAATCAGCTCAGATTGTCGACGCGATGGCGTCTCCCTCTTTTCTACCCTAAAGAATACCATACACAGCACATTATATTAATTGGAATCGTGATTTATTTTTTATTGTGTATCTTTGTGCCATGTGCAGTATGTATGGAGATCAATGCTGGCGCTCTGTGTACCAGGCTGAGTATAATGTGTGTTCATTATTGGTACTCACTCCCCCATTGGCCCCAGTCCGGCAAATATACAGTATCCTATCAAGCCCAAGCAATTACCACTTCATTAGCGGCAGCATTGGACTAGACAGGGTGTATGTAGCAGAGCAAGCGTGGGTGGGTGGGTCATAGACTCCTGAGGAAGCGACATTACAGCGGAACGCGTCGAGTCCGGCACCTGGTGAAGCAGCACCGTGCAGAGTGGAGGACCGGTGCTGGGAGTAGCGCCATCTACGTCATCCGGCTCACCGGGTCTTGGAAACCCGGATTTGACGACAGCGGAAGCGGTAGAGACTTGGAGTGGGCGAGAACACGACTCGCCCGGCGCCCGGCATCTTTACAATCGTGCAATGTTTTCTGTTGACCACCCTTATGTAAGCCTTCAATTTAAGGGGGTATATTCGTGATAAATACGTGATAAATACATTTTTTATTGGTACTATTCCGGTCTCTCTTCTTTTCCCTGGGTCCTGTTGAACAGAGGGCACATCCACCCACGTCTGCCACCGTTTTGGGATATGCCCGTGTTACTCCTGTCTTTTATGAGTATAAACATTGGAAGGTTTCATTCATCTCCAGGCCCACCTTCTGCGTTACCATTCCACGTCAGTTCTCACTTCCCCCTCTGGTGATACAACCCCCCTCCCCCCGCTCCCCTGTTCTTTTGGATACTGACTGCGGAAGATATCTCCAACGTATCCCGTTGCAGGGTTTCAAATGGAGGAGCATACCCGATAACATTTATTTTAAGAAACTGTTTCACTGGTATCACTTGGTTCCACATATTTCACATCGTATGCGTTAGTGATTAAACACTTACATCACCTATATTGTTTTAACACATTATATTTTTGTGTTTCACTTGGATTTGTTCACTTTAAATCACATATAGATATTAAGAGTTATATTGAATTTTGTTTAAACAAGTGTTTCGCTCTTCGCTCTTGTATAAATGGGAGCTGCTAGGTGACTGGTGTAGGGGGAGGGCACACATACAGGGGTAGGAGTAGGCTGGGCACAGGATGGGTGCTGCTAGGTGACTGGTGTAGGGGGAGGGCACACATACAGGGGTAGGAGTAGGTTAGGCACATGATGGGTGCTGAGAGGTGGCTGTTGTAGGGGGAGGACACACATACAGGGGTAGGAGTAGGTTGGGTACAGGATGGTTGCTGCTAGGTGGCTGTTGCAGGAGGAGGGCACACATACAGAGGTAGGAGTAGGTTGGGTACAGGATGGGTGCTGCTAGGTTGCTGTTGCAGGAGGAGGGCACACATATAGAGGTAGGAGTAGGTTGGGCACAGGATGGGTGCTGCTAGGTGACTGTTGCATGGGGAGGGCACACATACAGGGGTAGGAGTAGGTTGGTTACAGGATGGGTGCTGCTAGGTGGCTGTTGCAGGAGGAGGGCACACATACAGAGGTAGGAGTAGGTTGGGCACAGGATGGGTGCTGCTAGGTGACTGTTGTATGGGGATTGCACACATACAGGGGTAGGAGTAGGTTGGGCACAGGAAGGGTGCTGCTAGGTGACTGTTGTATGGGGAGGGCACACATACAGGGGTAGGAGTAGGTTGGGCACAGGATGGGTGCTGGTAATTGGCTGTTGTAGGGGGAGGGAACACATACAGGGGTAGGAGTAGTTTGGGCACAGGATGGGTGCTGCTAGTTGTCTGTTGTATGGGGAGGGCACACATACAGGGGTAGGAGTAGGTTGGGCACAGGATGGGTGCTGGTAATTGGCTGTTGTAGGGGGAGGGAACACATACAGGGGTAGGAGTAGGTTGGGCACAGGATGGGTGCTGCTAGGTGACTGTTGTAGAGGGAGGACAAATTACGGCAATGCGCAAAATAAAGAATGAGAAAAAAATAAAGGATAATATTAAACCTTGGTATATTGTATTTATAATACGGTGAAAGGGAGGGGGGAGGGGAGGGGTAAAGGGGGTGATGTGAATGCAGTAGTAATAATAAACACTCACACGGCCATGTGTGAGTGACTGCTGTAATCACAACTCAAATTCTCTTGTTGGTCCTGGGTATAATGCTCTGGTTCTTCTTGCCAATTCTGGATCTCTGCGTTGTCTCAAAGTAAAGCAGACAACCAGGGTTGGTGCCAATAAATGATAAAAAACCGTGGGGATACTAAAAGAACAATCTGTAAATACATGGAGTGCACTCTCATGGCCATGTGAGTGATCTGTACTCAGAGATGTTGGTTTTCTAGGCGATGCAGCTGACGCGCTGGCTTGCTGTTTTCCTTTCTGGTTCAATGGTGCTTTGTTATCTCCCCTCCACTGTCTCGATGTGGCTGCGTGTGACAACAAATACCCGGGTTTAAAACGTTACAATTTATTATGCAACACAAGAAATAACTGTGCACTTACCATGTGAACACTGCTCGTGTGGGCTCCCAAAGGCTTCCTTCAGCGTCCTTCCTCCGTCTGGCTCCCGCTTCCGCGTCCGGAGTATGGGATTGTGAGCAAGCTGTCTCAGAGGGCTATGGTGGCCGACGGCAGGCCCACTTCCTCCACAGAACGACGCGTTTCGCAAAATAGCTTCATCGGGTTCCTGTGGGGGTGGAGCTTGGCGGTCTTTAAATACGTTATTAGGGGTGAACTAATCGGTGGAAAATGAATCTATAATACTTAGGCCCGGGCCATAGAGGGGTGGAGAGAGCGGAGGCGCGCTAACGCTGAGGCTCGCCTGCTTCAGTATGCGCGATTGCACGGACTTGCAGGCGAGCCAGCGTGCGCGAAGGGAGCCGGGGGGAGGTGGTTGGAGGCGGGGCAGTGACGTCGCTGGGCCAATCGCCCGCAACGCACTGATGTCAATGCCACTGCGCCGTGACGTTGACGCTGCTGTGCTGTGATTGGAGGTTTTCAGCCGACAGCGCGCTGAAAAACAACTTGGCGCTCGGCTGAAACCTCCAACTCGTCAGCACGCCTGCGGACGCTCGCGTGAGCCCCCTCTCAAGGCATCCTCATTGAGGATGCAGGGGCTCAGCGAGGAGCGTCCGCACGCCTCAGCACGGCCTGTCCGTCTATGGACTCAGCCTTAGAATGAGTCCGGCTTCCATCTGGTTCCCGCTTCCGCGTCCGGAGTATGGGATTGTGAACAAGCTGTCTCAGAGGGCTATGGTGGCCGACGGCAGGCCCACTTCCTCCACAGAACGACGCATTTTGCAAAATAGCTTCATCAGGTTCCTGTGGTGTTGTTACTGTGCTAACAAAGCTCAGATAGGACCACGTGTGGCTGCATAGTGTTAGCTGAGCGTTCTGCAGTAGAATCCTCTGGTACACTTAGGCCTTGGACGTAGTCAAAAAGACTGTGCTAAGGACGCGCTGAGCCGCGCTGACCGGAAACATTATCCCTATCAGCGCGGCTTTAGGCGGCGCTTCCGCAGGCGTGCGCAGGCGTGGGGAAATGCAGGAGACAGGCAAGTTTACATTTTGCAGCTACATGCAAGCGCAGGGCCGGTCACGTGACTGCCAGAAGCCAACGACAGTCCGTGACGTCGGCGCCGTGACGTGGCGCCCTAGCCCCGCCTTCCACCTGGCTCCCACCCGGCACACAAGCGCGCTCGCTGGCGCTCATGCAGGGACAAGAAAATATCTCCTGCGTGAGCAGGTGAGCATGAGCGTCAGCGCTGCCCAGCGCCGCTCCCTGCACCATGTCCCAGCGCCGCTCCCTGCACCATGTCCCAGGCCTTATGTATCAGCACTTTGTGTCAGTTTGCGATTGCCACAGGGTAGTTTCATTTAGCTTATCAGATGAGTAGAGTAGAAGTATGGAGATGGTCAGCGCAAACTCATGGACCTCACGATGTTTGATGGAACGAAGTGAAATTCAATAAAAGATGGAATAAAAGATAATAAAACACAGTATTAGTGCATACATCCACATGTGTGGGGAACGAGGGGGGGGAGGGGGGAGGAGGAGGGGAATAGAAGGGTGGGGTGATAGTGGATTGCCACTGGATATATAATAAATGAAACGTGAACAATTAGTTTCAATGACTCACACGGGCTTGTGTGAGACTTCACCCTCAACGCTGACTGTGGTTGGTAAATGCAGACTCCTATAGTGGAGTGACAATAAACAAAAACTCACACGGCCTAATGTGAGTTCGTTCCCTCAGTGGGTGATGTCAGCCTGCTTAGGTGATGTAGGTACTTCTCAGCAAACAATCCCCAGTGGGTGTGGTGTGTGAATGGCTCTTTCCCCGTCCCCATAGACCAAAGTATACAGAAACCAGAATTAACAAAATAAACAGGTCTTTAAAGAGTTTTTGTTTATTGTTACTCCACTATAGGAGTTTACATTTACCAACAACAGTCAGCGTTGAGGGTGAAGTCTCACACAAGCCCGTGTGAGTCATTGACACTAATTGTTCACGTTTCATTTATTATATATCCAGTGGAAATCCACTATCACCCCACCCTTCTATTCCCGTCCTCCTCCCCCCTCCCCCCCCCTCGTTCCCCACACATGTGGATGTATGCACTAATACTGTGTTTTATTATCAGTTATTCCATCTTTTATTGAATTTCACTTCGTTCCATCAAACACCGTGAGGTCCATGAGTTTGCGCTGACCACCTCCATACTTCTATTGCAACGTTAAGAAGGACTCGGGGTTCCTTTCTTCAAGGTCAAGCAGCAGCCAAAAATCAACAACAAGGGCCAGTATACATTTTTCTATACTCTTTCACACGACAACACAATTTTTTTTACATCTTTTAATTTTTTAATATATTTTAGGCGTTGAAACATCCTCTAGCCGCACATTCCAGGGAGCGCCCCAGTCCAAACATACACCAGATGAAGAGAGTACCTGCTACTGTGCAGAGTTTATGCACGTGTTTTTCTGACTCTGTAAACAATCTCTGTGGTTAATTGCGAGCACCGGTTAGAGAGATCAGTTGTATGCGTTAAATCAGCATTAAGCCTGTTGTCAGGTACTTGTCCCCAGTGTTTGTGTAATCTAAGTAGATTATGCAGACAACAAAAAGGGTTATTTTTGAGAGTGTTTAGATGTAAATGTTCTATAGCAGTCCGTTTGTTTATGCTGCTACACCGTACTTTCAGAGTTAACTGAGCACTCTGCAGTAGAATACCTTTATACTGATATGTATATATGGGCCATCCCTTAAGGTTGGAGGAAAGGAAATTTCACCAGCAACAAAGGAAAGGGTTCTTTACAGTAAGGGCAGTTACAGTGTGGGATTCATTACCCATGGAGACTGTGATGGCAGATACAATAGATTTGTTCAAAAAAAGGTTGGACATCTTTTTTAGATGGGAAAGATATACAGGGATATACCAAATAAGTAAACATGGGAAGGATGTTGATCCAGGGATTAATCCGAGTGCCAATTCTTGGAGTCAGGAAGGAATTTATTTTCCCCGTATGAGATATCATTGGATGATATGACACTGAGGTTTGGGTTTGCCTTCCTCTGGATCAATAAGTAAGTATAGATATAGGATAAAGTATCTGTTGTCTAAATTTAGCATAGGTTGAACTTGATGGACGTATGTCTTTTTTCAACCTCATCTACTATGTAACTATGTAAGAGCACTTGGTGTCAGTGTACTATTACCAAAAAGTAGTTTATTAAACTTGTCAAGTAAAGAGGGTAGCTGCTCCTATGCAGGGATTTCTGCACGCGTTTCTCTGACTCTGTAAACACTCTCTGTTGTTAATTTGCGAGCACCAACCCGCTATATGCAGTGAGTCAGCGATCTCTAGCTTAAGTGCTAATTAGCCCATTAGCCTCAGGTTGCTAGTACAGTGATGACAAAGGGTATTGGTATACACAAGTCACTGCTTCAGCCCTTAGTAGTTTTGGCTTTTGCAGTGTGCTGTGAAGATCCATATGACTTGGTAGTTTTAGCCCAAAAATAAAGGATATATATATATATATATATATATATATATATATATATATAATCAAAAAATAAATAGATGATACCGTTCTGTGGCTAACGAAATGCTTTTATTTGTGCGAGCTTTCGAGATACACTGATCTCTTCTTCCGGCGATGTTACAATGAATGAAGCAAGGATTACTTAAAAACAGTGTCTCTTGGAATGTTATCTGTGCACAGATAACATTCCAAGAGACACTGTTTTTAAGTAATCCTTGCTTCATTCATTGTAACATCGCCGGAAGAAGAGATCAGTGTATCTCGAAAGCTCGCACAAATAAAAGCATTTCGTTAGCCACAGAACGTATCATCTATTTATTTTTTGATTATTGAAGCTCGGCTAACACGGTACTGATACCTCTACATGAAATATATATATATATATATATATATATATATATATATAATATATGTACTAGCTTATATACCCGGCGTTGCCCGGAGGCAGGGAGGGGACGGGGGGCGTGAAAGGCAGGGGGGGGTGTCAGTGGGGGGGGGGGGTGCGTGAAAGGCAGGGGGGGGGCATGAAAGGCAGGGGGGGCGTGAAAGGCAGGGGGTGTGTGAAAGGCAGGGGGGGGCGTGAAAGGCAGGGGGGGACGTGAAAGGCAGGGGGGGCATCAAAGGCATGGATTCCTCCCCCTGCATTTCCTCACTTGGCAGCATGCCACGCTCCTCGGCCTGCCAGTGGTTCTCTCCCCCTTCGTGGCCTCCGCCGATTCCTGGTGGCACAAAGGAGGTATTGCGCGGCCGCAACTCCCTGCCGCCCTCCTCCTGCTCCTCGGGGATGTTGAGCCGTAGCGTGCTCTGGGGGGTGGGCGGAAGTGGTAGAGCGACCGACACACACACACACACACACCCCTACACCTCTACTTCCAGGCGCTGCCATCTTAGGCACTCGGCGCCGCGAGGGAGGAAGGGGGTCCTTCCGGGCGCCGCCATCTTGAGAGGCAGCTGCAGCCTGCCTGGCCACTGCCTATTCCCCTGCCGGGGAGGGAGGTGAGTGGAGCACCGGGGAGGGAGGTGAGTGGAGCGCCGGGGAGGGAGGTGATTGGAGCGCTGGGGAGGGAGGTGAGTGGAGTGCCGGGGAGGGAGGTGAGTGGAGTGCCGGGGAGGGAGGTGAGTGGAGCACCGGGGAGGGAGGTGAGTGAGTGCCGGGGAGGAAGGTGAGTGGAGCGCCGGGGAGGGAGGTGAGTGAGCTCCGGGGAGGGAGGTGAGTGAGCTCCGGGGAGGGAGGTGAGTGTGATGGGGGGGGAGAGGACAAAGTGTGTGTGTGTGTGTGTGTGTGTGTGTGTGTGTGTGTGTGTGTGTGTGTGTGTGTGTGTGTGTGTGTGTGTGTGTGTGGCCGAGGGGGAAGACAGTGGCATTTGGGTGATGTCAGCCCACCAATCTGATTGGCCAGAGGCTGAGGACCAATCAGATTCACCGCAGATTGCACTAACCTTTTGATTTTATATATTAAGATACACTTTTTAACTAACCATTGCTGTGTGTGTAGCCTTGGTCATGGGATCCAGGACTGCAGTGCATGAAGGAGAATATATAGCACAATAGATAGCAGGAAATCCAAATGATTGTTTGAATACTTTAAAAAAATTGCTGGCACAAGCAGTGCCTGCTACCTGACGTACGTTTCGTCGAAACTGACGACTTCTTCTTTCAGCACTAATATATACAAACAAAATACCTAGCAAGGAAACCAATTTTAACTTTAATTAACTATAAAATATTGCGTAGACATTTGGTCTTAATAAAGTGTATAATTTCAACAGACTCAGTGTGAGCGATATATTGTACAGCTGCTACAAATGTTGCCAAGTATATCTTTATTGACTTATTCAAATTGGCAATTGTCTATTGTATCTATTTGCATGCTGGGGCACTTCTGTGTATTTATCTGAATATATCGATGACTTTTTACAGCAATATGCAAGTGGCATGAGATCCTATCTCAGGGATACCATGGAGGTGTGTGACATACGTTCTAAAGTAGAATGGAAACCTGGGAACATAATGGCCACATGTGATGTAACCTCATTGGGTACAAGTATTGACCATAACCAAGTATGTGAAGCAATTGGCACAGCACTGGACACTGATGAGGATCTACTTGATGAACAAAAAACTCTTTTATTGGGCAGCATGTCGTTTATTTTGAAACACAATGTTTTTAATTTTAATGGACAATATTTTTTACAACGATGCGGAACCGCCATGGGGACCAGGTTGGGCTTTTTTTTAATAGCCATGGATCCAGCTCGTATTAAGATTCATTATGGTTTTGGGCGGTCAGATTATACCCAAGCAGGGTTGTATTACGTCATTGGATATCATGTGTTCATCTTATCACTCACTTGGATGTTACTTGTGCTCCAGAACTATATGAATAAGCGGTTCTATTTAAGTATGCAATAAGACTGGATTGCACCTGCTCCTTTAAGAATTAATTCATTATTCACATCAGGGAGAGAATACACCCTCTCTTCCTAAACAAGAGTAATTAGTTATAGGGTGGATCCAACAATATCTAATGTGATTCTGCCCATTTCCTCATATCAGCTGTTACCTGTAGTGAATATTCTGTCTGTACTTTACTTTTTATTAGTGGTTATAGAACAGGTCGTCTCGGATAACCATGTCTTCAAGTAAGTGTACCTCTGCTATTCCTGCGCTAACACACTCCCAACTCTCTGTCACTACACCTCCATCCTGACCTCCCCCCCCACACACAGCTCTGTCACTGCACCTCCATCCTGCCCTGCAGCCCTCTCTGCTATTCCTGTACTGCCCCCCCCCCCACACACACACAGGTCTGTCACTGCACATCCATCCTGCCGTGCAGCCCTCTCTGCGATTCCTGTACTGACCCTCCCCCCCACACACACACAGCTCTGTCACTGCACCTCCATCCTGCCCTGTACCCCTCTCTGCTATTCCTGTACTGACCCCCGCCCCCACACACACACAGCTCTGTCACTGCACCTCCATTCGGCCCTACAGCCCTCTCTGCTATTCCTGTACTGACCCCCCCCCACACACACACAGCTCTGTCACTACACCTCCAGCCTGCCCTGCAGCCCTCTCTGCTATTCCTGTACTGACACCGCACCCACACACACACAGCTCTATCACTGCACCTCCATCCTGCCCTGCAGCCCTCTCTGCTATTCCTGTACTGCCCCCCCCACACACACAGCTCTGTCACTGCACCTCCATCCTGCCCTGCAGCCCTCTCTGCTATTCCTGTACTGACCCCCCCCCCCCCACACACACAGCTCTGTCACTACACCTCCATCCGGCCCTGCAGCCCTCTCTGCTATTCCTGTACTGACCCCCACCACACACACACAGCTCTGTCACTGCACCTATATCCGGCCCTGCAGCCCTCTCTGCTATTCCTGTACTGACCCCCCCCCCCCACACACACACAGCTCTGTCACTACACCTCCAGCCTGCCCTGCAGCCCTCTCTGCTATTCCTGTACTGACACCGCACCCACACACACACAGCTCTATCACTGCACCTCCATCCTGCCCTGCAGCCCTCTCTGCTATTCCTGTACTGACCCCCCCACACACACAGCTCTGTCACTGCACCTCCATCCTGCCCTGCAGCCCTCTCTGCTATTCCTGTACTGACCCCCCCCCCACACACACACAGCTCTGTCACTACACCTCCATCCGGCCCTGCAGCCCTCTCTGCTATTCCTGTACTGACCCCCCCCACACACACACAGCTCTGTCACTGCACCTCCATCCTGCCCTGCAGCCCTCTCTAATATTCCTGTGCTGCCCCCACCCCCCACCCCCCACACACAGCTATGTTGCTGCACCTCCACCCTGTCCTGCAGCCCTCTCTGCTATTCCTACACACACACACACACACACACACACACACACACACACACACACACACACACACACACACACACACACACACACACACACACACACACACACACACACACACACACACACACACACACACACTTATAAGAACACTTTTTACAGTTCTGATATGCCCATTCCTGGTAACACCTGTAATAAGAGCATATCCTTATCAGAACATCTCCCACAGCCCTGACGTGCCCCTTCCTATGGGAGGAACCCCTGTTATAAGAACAGCCCCCCTTATAAGAACATCTCCTCACATCCCTGACGTGCCCCTTCCTATGGGTCGTACAACTGTTATAAGAACACCCCCTTATAAGAGCATTTCCCCACTGCCGCTTCCTACAGGAGTTATCTTTGGTATAAGAGCCCCCCCCACTACGCCTGTTTAGTGTGATATATATATTATTCATCCCTTATAGTATGTATACCTCCCTTTGTCATTGTTATAGGCTGATCGAGGGTGTACCTGGTGTGTTCTATAAGAACACTTCCTTATCAAACCAGTTCCTTACAGTGCTGACGTGCTCCCTACAATGGGGAACACCTCCGTATAAGAATGTTACATTCCTTACGTGCCTTTTCCTCTGAAACAATCCCCAGGTATAAGAACAGCTCACTGCCCCATCCTTCTGGAGGAACCATTGTTATAAGAACATCTCCCTTATAAGGACATGTCCTTACTGTCCTTTCCTGGGGAAAGAACAACTGTTATAAGAACAGGTCTGAACAAGACCCCCTCGATCTTGACTCCACATCACTTCTTTTAACAGGTCACGGTGACCCCAATATGTCCATGCCTGTTCATACCCAACCTCAAGGGCTTCGTGAATCTGTGGATACTCACCAAAAACCGTTTCCCTTGGTACCACCAGGTCTGATGCCCCTTGTAGAGGTAAGAGGAATGACAGGACATCATTTACACAAGGAGTGGCCAACTCCAGTCGCAGACTGAGCCATTGATTGGGCCACCTGTGCTGAAGTAGGGATATCCTGACAACCTGACCTGTTGGTGGCCCTTGAGGACTGGAGTTGGCCCACCCCTGCACTACACCAACTGGCTTTATTAGAATCTGTTATGGGATATTACACAATAGAGGAGGCAATTAGTTGGGCAATTTATCTCGTTCGTTGTGTTTCTCTCGTTCATGGAGATATTCACCCTAACCTACCTCAATTTATTTTAAGGGATTAGAACCTGTGGGGTTGTCCCAGAACTGAACAGCAATATTTTCAGCTCCGAGGAACCCCCTTGGTTCTGGTGAATTTTACTGGTCAAGTTCCCGGTATTACCTCCTGGTATTTTAACAGAGGATTTTAATACTGCAGTAGGATTAGTTTCTCCTGTAGGACGCAGGACTGGCAGTAACTCTGCAGCAGGATAAGTATCTCCTGTGGTGACTGTGTGGTGGAAGATGAAATGATAAAACGAGATTCTCTCGGCAGACTGCAGACATTTGATCTCTGACTTTCCTCCTCTGGCGGTAATATCAGCTGCAGATTATAAACCAGACTCCAAAGTCCTAAACAATAAACATTTAATGATCTCTCTCCTCTCTCCCTCTTCTTCTTACGTTCATCTTATTGATCTTCCTTTCATCTATCGAAAATCCCAGTCTCTTTAACTCATTATCAGTGTATAGAAATGCTCTGCATCATTATACAGTGCAGCATGTTACTTAGGACCCTTGGGTCACAGATATGAAACACCTCATTGTGACTTATTCCAGGACATAATGGGGTGGCATCTGATGGTGACCTCAGAGTTGGAGACATTTCAATAAACCCCAAGTTTAATCTTGACTTTGTTCATTTCCAGGTGGAAGAAGTCATATTCATGGACACAAGTAAGACAATTATGGATCTGTAGAGTGTTTTATGTTTTGATTAGTTGTGGTGCATTGGGTACTTCCTGGTCACTGTCATGTGATGCTGTGATGTCATCACTCTGACCTCTGACCCAGGAAGCAGAGTGAGAGCCATGCAGGGTTTAGACACGCAGCAGTCTGAGGTAACAAATGGAAATACCCATGGCAAGACTTCTTGTCAGCAGCAATAAAGAAGGATGGTTAAACACTCAACAAGGTAGTGTGTTATTGTGATGCATAAACACTTAGACTTAACAATAGCAATGATAATGAGTTCGTCTCAAGCTCTTGGTGCTTTGGTGAGACGTAGTAGTGACGCTTTGGTGAGACATAGTTGTGACACTCTTGTGAAGGTGACAGGCTGATGATGAGCCCACGTTCTAACTTTGCCTGTGAGCGAAAAGCTCAGATTAAGCCCTCGCCAATCAGTGGCACACGTATTGTCACATGAGGTGGAGACCATATTAATATGAAAAGCTTACAATGCATTTTACAGGAAGGAGATAAAATTACCTTCTCAATGTCACATGGAGATGATCTGACTTTTTCTTCGAGCTATATTTCCGGAGAGGTCCGACTCCATAAGGTGCGTTCCAGCACTAGAAGGCATCTTACAGCGCAACAAGGGAACCGGGCCAAAAGGTGTCTTCCAGTATCGAAAGGAGTCTTATGGCATAGGAGAGCATAGTAACTATGGCCTTTAGCCGACATTTCAGATTCACCTGTGTATTTACCAAGTCCCACCACATCTACAGGGTGTCTGTTCCATGGATTCCGACTCCCACCCTCCAAATCCATACATCTTGTTCTAACAACCTTCTTTTATCTACCTTTTGCATGTTCGAGTTTAGATATCTACAGATCAACCCCGTTATAGCGTGATCCGATACAACACAGATCCACTTATAACGCTGTGTGAGTGTGGCTCCCAATAAAGTACAGTCACACACATAAGTACATTCAAATCCCCCAGCCTCTGATTGGTCAAGGTACGAAAAACCCTCCTTCCCCCCGTTCCCGTTCTGTGACTCTGGTTGGGGCACACTTCTCCCTCACAGCACAGAGCACCACCACACACAGCCTGTCCCCCACTCTCCTCCCCGAGCTCGCTGCACTTTCCCCCCCCTCAGTCTCACCACATCTGGTCTCACCGTTCTCTCCTCTCCCCCCCCCCCCGGTCTCACTGCACTCTGCCCCCCCCCCCGGTCTCACTGCACTCTCCCCCTGTCTCACCGCACTCTCCCCCCGATCTCCTCCCCGGTCTCACCATGCTCTTCCCCCCACCCCCTATCTCACCACACTCTCCCCCCCGGTAACCCCCACCGGTCTCACCACACTCTCCCCCCGGTCTCATCATGGTCTCCCCCCTGGTATTACCACGCTCTCCCCCGAACACAGAGACAAAGAGAGAGCCATAGAGACACAGAGGGACAGAGAGACACATAGGGCAGAGGAGAGGGGCAGAGAGATACATAAGGCAAAGAAGAGCAGCAGATGCTAAACCCCTGATCGGGCCGTTTTTTATCCTGCGATCCACTTATAACGCGATCGCATTATGTGGACCCCAAGCACTGCATTATAACAGGGTTCAGCTATAGTAGTGGAACCTTTTACTGGACAAAAGTTTTCTATAGCCTCTTTAGGTGCAAAAGTTTTTGGGACTTGTCACATCTCTTTCTCAGTTGTACTGTCACTTAACGCTCATACAAAGGCAGTCTCACTCATTCTGAAGAAGTCTCGCTCATTGTGAAGCAGTCTCGCTCTCTGGAAGACTTTCTTACTCACTGGGAGGCAATCTCACTCATTGGAAGGCAGTGTTACTCATTGGATGGCAGTCTCACTCATTGGATGGCAGTCTCACTCATTAGAAGGCCGTGTCACTCAGAAGGCGATGTCACTCATTAGCAGGCAGTGCCGCTCATTAGCAGACAGTACCACTCATTAGGAGGCCGTGTCACTCATTAGAAGGCCGTGTCACTCATTAGGAGGCCGTGTCACTCATTAGAAGGCCGTGTCACTCATTAGAAGGTCGTGTCACTCATTAGAAGGTCGTGTCACTCATTAGAAGGCCATGTCACTCATTAGGAGGAAGTGTCACTCATTAGAAGGCTGTCTCACTCATTGGATGGCAGTCTCACTCATTAGAAGGCCGTGTCACTCATTAGAAGGCAGTGTCACTCATCAGAAGGCCGTGTCACTCATTAGAAGGCCGTGTCACTCATTAGAAGGCCGTGTCACTCATTAGAAGGCAGTGTCACTCATTAGAAGGCAGTGTCACTCATCAGAAAGCCATTTCACTCATTAGGAGGAAGTGTCACTCATTAGACGGCTGTGTCTCTCATTAGAACACATTCTTCATGAAGGGCAGTGTCACCCATAGGAAGACTGCCCCACTCGCCGGTAGCCTGTGTCACTCATTGAAAGTCTGTGTTATTCTTTAGAAGGCAGTGTCACTTATTGGGAGGTAGTATTACCCATTGGAAACATGTCACTCAATGGAAGAAAGTACCACTCAGAATTCAGTCTCAACCAGGAAGTTAAACTCATTAGGAGGTAGTCTAACTTATTAGGAGGTAATTAAGAGAGGTAGTTTCACTCATTAGGAGGTAGTCTCGCTCATTAGCAGGTAGTCTCGCTCATTAGGAGGTAGTCTCGCTCATTTGGAGGTAGTCTCACTCAGGAGGTAGTCTCACTTATTAGAAGGCAATGTCCCTCATGTCTTAGAACATGATAAGGACTTCTAACTAAACCTCACTCACTTAGATGTTCTCCAGACCTTCATAAAACTCACAACGCTGGCTTATGGTTCAGTCTTTCAGACCCGAGACGGGAGAATACTCTACTCCACAGTTCAGGAATCAGAGTGCTGTGGATCACCTCTGAACATAACGCTCAGAAACCCTTATGAGATGGATGTTATCAAGTTCCATTTGACATCACATGGGAAATGCTGGGTGTCTTATTCGGACGTGAGTTTTGTTTCCTTTAATAGTAAGTCCCATGTAAGAGCAAAGTGACCTGATGTCAGGGACATGTTTAGTAGGTTAAAGGGTCAGTCCCACATAGGTGAAAGTGACCTAATGACAGGGACGTGTTTAATGGGTTAAAGGGTCTGTCCCACGTAGGAGCAAAGTGACCTAATGACAGGGACGTGTTTAATGGGTTAAAGGGTCAGTCCCACGTAGGGGCAAAGTGACCTAATGACAGGGACGTGTTTAATGGGTTAAAGGGTCTGTCCCACGTAGGAGCAAAGTGACCTAATGACAGGGACTTGTTTAATGGGTTAAAGGGTCTGTCCCACATAGGTGAAAGTGACCTAATGACAGGGACGTGTTTAATGGGTTAAAGGGTCAGTCCCACATAGGTGAAAGTGACCTAATGACAGGGACGTGTTTAATGGGTTAAAGGGTCTGTCCCACGTAGGAGCAAAGTGACCTAATGACAGGGACGTGTTTAATGGGTTAAAGGGTCAGTCCCACGTAGGGGCAAAGTGACCTAATGACAGGGACGTGTTTAATGGGTTAAAGGGTCTGTCCCACGTAGGAGCAAAGTGACCTAATGACAGGGACTTGTTTAATGGGTTAAAGGGTCTGTCCCACGTAGGAGCAAAGTGACCTAATGACAGGGATGTGTTTAATGGGTTAAAGGGTCAGTCCCACATAGGGGCAAAGTGACCTAATGACAGGGACGTGTTTAATGGGTTAAAGGGTCTGTCCCACATAGGGGCAAAGTGACCTAATGACAGGAACATGTTTATTGAGTCACATCTGGGTGACTGACAAATAAAAATATAATGATATCTGTCTCTTCCAGCTGAAGGTTGAAGCTCCCCCTAATTCCCCTATTGGTTACATTAAACGTGGCAGTTCCACGAGCAAGCTGCATTTTTCCGTCCAGAACCGAAACCAAGAGCCCATATTTACAGCTGCAGTCTCCACCGCCAAGTTATAACCCTATTGAGGTGCCTCTAGATTTTTTTCCTGCTGTCTCTTCTCCCTCTGACTTCTCTTTAATATGTATGTATGTATGTATGTTTGTAAGTATGTATGTTTGTATGTATGTATGTATGTTTGTAAGTAAGTATGTATGTATGTATGTATGTACTGTATGTGTTTGTGTGTGTGTGTATGTATGTGTGTATGTATGTATGTATGTATGTATTTGTGTATGTATGTATTTGTGTAGGTATGTATGTACAGTATGTGTGTATGTATGTATGTATCTGTGCATGTATGTGTGCATGTATGTATGTGTGTATGTAGGTGTGCATGTATGTATGTATGTATGTATCTGTGCATGTGTGTATGTATGTGTGTATGTATGTGTGTGTATGTGTGTATGTATATATGTGTGTGTGTATGTATGTGTGTATGTATGTGTGTATGTATATATGTGTGTGTGTATGTATGTGTGTGTATGTGTGTATGTATATATGTGTTTGTGTATGTATGTGTGTATGTATGTATGTATATATTTTTTTATAGCGCTATCTATGTACACAGCGCTTCCCAGCAGTAATACACGTGGCATAATAATATAACATATAATGGGAATAAGCGCTTCAGACATAAAAGTAACATTAGGAAAATAAATTCCTGCCCGAGGAGCTTACAGTCTAATTGGTAGGTAGCAGGAAAGAACAGAGACAGTAGGAGGGTGTTCGGGTAAGTGCGTCTGCAGGGGGCCAAGGTTTATGTATGAGGTGTATAGTATCAGCCACGGAGCTACTCATATGCTTCGTTACAGAGGTGGGTTTAAGATACAGTAGTTCTTAAGAGGTGGATAGAGAGGGTGCTAGTCGGGTACTGAGGGGAAGGATATTCCAGAGGTGTGGGGCAGTCAGTGAGAAAGGTTTAAGGCGGGAGAGGGCTTTAGATACAAAGGAGGTAGAAAGAAGACATCCTTAAGCAGAATGCAAAAGTCATGCCGGTGTATACTGAGATATTAGGGTGAGATGTAAGGAGGGGCAGAGGAGGGTATAGTGAGAAATTAGGGTGAGATGTAAGGAGGGGCAGAGGAGGGTATAGTGAGATATTAGGGCTGAGATGTAAGGAGGGGCAGAGGAGGGCATAGTGAGATATTAGGGTGAGATGTAAGGAGGGGCAGAGGAGGGCATAGTGAGATATTAGGGTGAGATGTAAGGAGGGGCAGAGGAGGGTATAGTGAGATATTAGGGTGACATGTAAGGAGAGGCAGATGAGGGTATAGTGAGATATTAGGGTGAGATGTAAGGAGGGGCAGAGGGGTGTATAGTGAGATATTAGAGTGAGATGTAAGGAGGGGCAGAGGAGGGCATAGTGAGATATTAGTGTGAGATGTAAGGAGGGGCAGAGGGGTGTATAGTGAGATATTAGGGTGAGATGTAAGGAGGGGCAGAGGAGGGTATCGTGAGATATTAGGGTGAGATGTAAGGAGGGGCAGAGGAAGATATAGTGAGATATTAGGGTGAGATGTAAGGATGAGCAGAGGAGGGTATAGTGAGATACAGTATTAGGGTGAGATGTAAGGAGGGACAGAGGAGGGTATCGTGAGATATTAGGGTGAGATGTAAGGAGGGGCAGAGGAGGGTATAGTGAGATATTAGGGTGAGATGTAAGGAGTGGCAGAGGAGGGTATAGTGAGATATTAGGGTGAGTTGTAAGGAGGGGCAGAGGAGGGTATAGTGAGATATTAGGGTGAGATGTAAGGAGGGGCAGAGGAGGGTATAGTGAGATATTGGGGTGAGATGTAAGGAGGGGCAGAGGAGGGTATAGTGAGATATTAGGGTGAGATGTAAGGAGGGAAAGAGGAGGGTATAGTGATATATTAGGGTGAGATGTAGTTAGAGGCAGAGGAGGATATAGTGAGATATTAGGGTGAGATGTAAGGAGGGGCAGAGGAGGGTATAGTGAGATATTAGGTGGAGATGTAAGGAGGGGCAGTGGAGGAGGGTATAGTGAGATATTAGGGTGAGATGTAAGGAGGGGCAGAGGAGGATATAGTGAGATATTAGGGCTGAGATGTAAGGAGGGGCAGAGGAGGGTATAGTGAGATATTAGGGTGAGATGTAAGGAGGGGCAGAGGAGGGTATAGTGAGATATTAGGGTGAGATGTAAGGAGGGGCAGAGGAGGGTATAGTGAGATATTAGGGTGAGATGTAAGGAGGGGCAGAGGAGGGTATCGTGAGATATTAGGGTGAGATGTAAGGAGGGGCAGAGGAGGGTATCGTGAGATATTGGGGTGAGATGTAAGGAGGGGCAGAGGAGGGTATAGTGAGATATTAGGGTGAGATGTAAGGAGGGGCAGAGGAGGTTATAGTGAGATATTAGGGTGAGATGTAAGGAGGGGCAGAGGAGGGTATAGTGAGATATTAGGGTGAGATGTAAGGAGGGGCAGAGGAGGTTATAGTGAGATATTAGGGTGAGATGTAAGGAGGGGCAGAGGGGGGTATAGTGAGATATTAGGGATGAGATGTAAGGAGGGGCAGAGGAGGGTATAGTAATATATTAGGGTGAGATGTAGTTAGAGGCAGAGGAGGATATAGTGAGATATTAGGGTGAGATGTAAGGAGGGGCAGTGGAGGGAATAGTGATATATTAGGGTGAGATGTAATTAGAGGCAGAGGAGGATATAGTGAGATATTAGGGTGAGATGTAAGGAAGGGCAGAGGAGGGTAAGTGAGATATTAGGGTGAGATGTAAGGAGGGGCAGAGGAGGATATAGTGAGATATTAGGGTGAGATGTAAGGAGGGGCAGAGGAGGGTATAGTGAGATATTAGGGGGAGATGTAAGGAGGGGCAGAGGAGGGTATAGTGAGATATTAGTGTGAGATGTGAGGAGGGACAGAGGAGGGCATAGTGATATATTAGGGTGAGATGTAAGGAGGGGCAGAGGAAGGTATAGTGAGATATTAGGGTGAGATGTAAGGAGAGGCAGAGGAGGATATAGTGAGATATTGGGGTGAGATGTAAGGAGGGACAGAGGAGTGTATAGTGAGATATTAGGGTGAGATGTAAGGAGGGGCAGAGGGGTGTATAGTGAGATATTAGGGTGAGATGTAAGGAGAGGCAGAGGAGGATATAGTGAGATACGCAGATAGACACACAGATGATAGATGGATGAGAGGTAGATAGATAGATACGCAGATTGATGAGAGGTAGGTAGATAGATACGCAGATAGATAGATAGATAGACGGGCAGATAGACGGGCAGATAGACGGGCAGATAGATGAGAGGTAGATATATAGATATACAGATAGATGGATACGCAGATAGATAGATAGATAGATAGATAGATACGCAGATAGATAGATAGATACGCAGATAGATGAGAGATAGATAGATGGATACGCAGATAGACACACAGATGATAGATGGATGAGAGGTAGATATATAGATAGATACGCAGATAGATGAGAGGTAGATAGATAGATAGATATGCAGATTGATGAGAGGTAGGTTGATAGATAGGTACGCAGATAGATGAGAGGTAGATAGGTACATAGATAAATAGATGGATACGCAGATAGATACGCAGATAGATGAGAGGTAGATATATAGATATACAGATAGATGGATACGCAGATAGATAGATAGATAGATAGATACGCAGATAGATAACAGGTAGATATATAGATATATAGATACAGTATACAGATAGATGGACACGCAGATAGATGAGAGATAGATATATAGATATACAGATAGATGGATACGCAGATAGATAGATAGATAGATACGCAGATAGATAACAGGTAGATATATAGATATACAGATAGATGGACACGCAGATAGATGAGAGATAGATATATAGATATACAGATAGATGGATACGCATATAGATAGATAGATAGATACGCAGATAGATGAGAGGTGGATATATAGATATACAGACGGGAGACTGGAGTTGGCCACCTGTACAGTAGATAGATACACAGACAAACCGGCTGAATATCTCGCCCTACAATAACCCCGACCCCTGCTCCCCCAGATAATTAGTGTAAGAGGATCTCATTGTGTGGCTCGGATACAGAGACAGGAAATCGGGAAATCTAGCATAATCCTCTTCCAATTTCCTGCGGACATGGAGGCTACAATGAAAGCCGTACTCCTGGGAGCCTACCTGTATATAGTGAGTGATCCAAACCCCACATAACAGCCCCTATACCTTCCCCTGCTTCCCCACATAAAAGCCCCTATACCTTCCCCTGCTTCCCCACATAACAGCCCCTATACCTTCCACTGTGTCCCCATATAACTGCCCCTATACCTTCCCCTGCTTCATCACATAACTGCGCCTATACCTTCCTGTGTCCCCACATAACAGCCCCTATGCCTTCCCCTGCTTCCCCACATAACAGCCCCTATACCTTTCCCTGCTTCCCCACATAACAGCCCCTATACCTTCCCCTGCTTTCCCACATAACCACCCCTATACCTTCCCCTGCTTCCCCACATAACAGCCCCTATACCTTCCCCTGCTTCCCCACATAACAGCCCCTATACCTTCCCCTGCTTCCCCACATAACAGTCCCTATACCTTCCCCTGCTTCCCCACATAACAGCCCCTGTACCTTCCCCTGTGTCCCCATATAACTGCTCCTATACCTTCCCCTAATTCATCACATAACTGCCCGTATACCTTCCACACTGTGTCCCCATATAACTGGCCCTATACCTTCCCCTGCTTCATCACATAACTGCGCCTATACCTTCCTGTGTCCCCACATAACAGCCCCTATACCTCCCCATATTTCACCTTATAACTATTTCATATAACCACTCCCAATATCTCCTCTTATTACCCCATATAACATCTCCCTATACCTTTCACTGTGTCCCCATATAACTGGCCCTATACCTTCCCCTGGTTCATCACATAACTGCGCCTATACCTTCCTGTGTCCCCACATAACAGCCCCTATACCTCCCCATATTTCACCTTATAACTATTTCATATAACCACTCCCAATATCTCCTCTTATTACCCCATATAACATCTCCCTATAACTCATCCTACTGCCCCATATAACTGCTCCCTATATAACTCCTCCTATTATCCCATATAACCTCTCCCTATATCTCCTCCTATTACCCCATATAACCTCTCCCTATAACTCCTCTTATTACTCCATATAACCCCTCCCTGTAACTCCTCCTATTACCCCATATAACATCTCCCTATAACTCCTCAATTACCCCATATAACTGCTCCCTATAACTCCTCCTATTACCCCATATAACCGCTCCCTATAACTCCTCCTATTACCCCATATAACTGCTCTCTATAACTCCTCCTATAACCCCATATAACCTCTCCCTATAACTGCTCCTATTACCCCATATAACTGCTCTCTATAACTCCTCCTATAACCCCATATAACCTCTCCCTATAACTCCTCCTATTACCACCTCCCTAGAACTCCTCCTACTACCCCACATTACTAACCTGACTAAGTCAAGTTCTCCTTCTGTTATAGGATCATAATCTCACTAAGTCCTACAGAGAAGTCTCGCCTCCGAGAGAAAGGGGCGACTGGTTCAGTGGCGGCGGTGGCGGAGACGGCGGTGGCGGAGACGGCGGTGGCGGAGATGGCGGTGGCGGAGGCGGCGGTGACGGAGGCGGCGGTGACGGAGGCTGCGGTGGCTTTTAAAGTCGTTCGAACGAGAGCCTTACATGTTTCCGATCCCTAACGTCTCCTTTACATTGGGACCTCCAACACGATAGGGCTCGTTTGGCTAAGCAGTGCTGTTCCATAAGATGTCTTCCAGTGACGGAAGAGACCTTCCAGAGTAAACCATTCACCTGAAGGTGTATTATAGGGTTGCGTTGCTTAGCAATTATGCCCCCAAATCTCCCTGTGCTTCAGTATCATGTAGATTGTAAACTCATTGGCCCGGAGAAGTCATTGTCCATAGATCTTACACTCTACGTGGTGGAGGATCTACTCACACTCCAAATACCATGATCTTTAACCAGTACACTACCACCCACTGCTTCTAATTCTCCTACTGTATGTTCTCTTGGAATGCACCTTAAATATATGTTTACGGGATAGAGTTATGTTTTCCATAATATGTACTGTGGCAGGTCGGCCTCACGGCCGGGTCAGTGTCATGATAATATCATTAGATATTGTGTATCCGAATTCAGATCTCAACAGAGGTGTGTTTTGGACTAAACACGGGATGTCTTTAGATGGGGCTCACGCGAGCGTCCGCAGGCGTGCTGAGGAGTTGGATTTTTCAGCCGACAGCCAAGCTGTTTTTTTAGCGCGCTGTCGGCTGAAAACATCCAATCAGCGCGAAGCAGCGTCACGGCGCCGTGACGGTGACGTCGGTGCGTCACGGGCGATTGGCCCAGCGACGTCACTGCCCCGCCTCCCTCTGCCTCCCCCCTGCCTCCCGATCGCGGACGCTGGCTCGCCTGCATGGGCATGAAATCGCTCATGCTTGATCAGGTGAGCATCAGCGTCCGCGCGGCTCAGCGCTGCTCCACGTTCTATGGACGCAGCCTAAGGCACTTTGTCAAAGAGTACCTGTATGGTCTCCTGCTCCCTGCTGATATAGGGCAAACTCTGATTGAAAACTGAAAACCTGGTTGTCCCGTTTTGGCCCCGCCAACTCATGACGTCACGAACCACGTCACAGAGATGGGCGCGACAGAGAAACTAGGAACTCCTATGTTATCCTCCCCTATATTGCTCTGGGGGTTCTGATTAACTTATATGATCTATATATATATATATATATATACAGTGGTCGACAATTCACCAAAAAATCTAGTCGACGAACAAAAAAAATCTACTCGCCACCTAGTACCACACGTGTGCTGCTTGGGCCAATAGGAGCTCGCCACGATGTTAAATCCACTCGCCCGGGGCGAGCAAATGTATAAGTTTGTCGAACACTGTATATATGTATCATTTGTTAACATGTTTATATTCCTTCTGAGCTATAAGGTCATCTATTTACATATGTGTTGCTTTTTTTTCCTACAGGCGCTCTCAAGGTCTGGCACTTATAACTAGGGTAGCTGCTATTTGTGGGCTGCTGCTGATTGGCCCTCGAGCTGGATAGACATTGGCTGGCTTCTTTTGCCCACAAACACTGACGGTGACGTCAGAGGTGGGTGGGGATAGACAGCTATGCCAGTGATATACCACAATGGTCAGCGGACAGCCCCCAGAGCAATATAGGGGAGGATAACATAATGTGTGTGAGTGAGTGAGTGTGTGTGTGTGAGAGTGTGTGTGAGTGTGTGTGTGAGAGTGTGTGTGAGAGTGTGTGTGAGAGTGTGAGTGTGTGTGTGAGTGTGTGTATGAGTGTGTGTGTGAGTGTGTGTGAGAGTGTGTGTGAGAGTGTGTGTGAGAGTGTGTGTGAGAGTGTGTGTGAGAGTGTGTGTGAGAGTGTGTGTGAGAGTGTGTGTGTGTCCCCGTCCATCCAGCGCTGGCTCCTCCTGGTGGAAACCGCCGACCATTGACGGCCTCTTGTGATGTCACTTCCGTCACCACCGACTCCCGTCTCCAATCAACTGCATTCCCGCCGCTAAAGGAGTTTCACTTCAAAAAGGAAATCTTTATAAATACCTATTAATTGACGCGGCACGAATATATACGTTAAATAAAACCCACAGCTGCTTACTTCCACCAATACCAGTGATTACATTTGTAATTCTGCAGCATTTATCCCCAGGGATTAAATTACACGCATTATTACTTCAACCTGAAGAACGTCAAAAATTCAATTAGGAAGGAGGTTAACTGGGGCGGTTTGCAAACATTGAGCAGAGAAAGCAATGTGAATTAATTACACAGGGAGAGGTTCCCTCGCTGGTTCAGACGGGGAACTGAGATCCCTCAGGTCTGTTTCTGCTTTAACCGCGTTTCGCTAATTAGGTTTCCCTGGGTTTGCAGTGGAAAGGTGGAACAGCCCAGATAAACACACATGGGACACATTCCTTTGTATCACACGGTGCATTTTAGGCCATATGGTTTCACGGTTTTCTTCGTTATTTAGGTGGCTAAATTTTCCACAAGTGTTGGCTAATTGAATATGACTTTATCACTTACGCATGGACATCGTCAAGGGAATTAAAAAAAAAATATATCTATCTCTGTACACTTCGTACAGTAGCTGCCTACTAATTAGTCCCATACTGTATAATAATTACGCTTTGCAATTCTAGGAAATTCAGTGTGTCAACTCGTGGGGATTTGCAAAGCAAGCAGGGAAAATATACAGTACATAGACATGACAGTTACTTTTATTATATATATATATATATATATATATATATATATATATACAGTGTTCGACAAACCTATACATTTGCTCGCCCCGGGCGAGTGGATTTAACCCCCGGGCGAGTAAATATTGGCCCAAGCAGCACACGTTTGGTACTAGGTGGCGAGTAGATTTTTTTGTGTGGCGAGTAGATTTTTTGGTGATTTGTCAACCACTGTGTGTGTGTACAGTATATATATATATATATATATATATATATATATATATATATATATATATATATATATATATATATATATATATATAATTACTCATACATATTAAATGTTTATCTTTTAAAAACAGGTAAATTTGATTGGACAGTGATGTGTTTAATTAGTATTTAATAGGTTAAAGGGTCAGTCCCAAGTAGGGGCAAAGTGACCTAATGACAGGGACGTGTTTAATGGGTTAAAGGGTCAGTCCCACGTAGGGGCAAAGTGACCGAATGACTGGAACGTGTTTAATGGGTTAAAGGGTCAGTCCCATGTAGGAGAAAAGTGACCTAATGACAGGGACGTGTTTAATGGGTTAAAGGGTCAGTCCCACGTAGGGGCAAAGTGACCTAATGACAGGGACGTGTTTAATGGGTTAAAAAGTCAGTCCCAAGTAGAGGCAAAGTGACCTAATGACAGGGACGTGTTTAATGGGTTAAAGGGTCAGTCCCACGCAGGGGCAAAGTGACCTAATGACAGGGACGTGTTTAATGGGTTAAAGGGTCAGTCCCACCTAGGGGCAAAGTGACCTAATGACAGGGACGTGTTTAATGGGTTAAAGGGTTAGTCCCACGTAGGAGCAAAGTGACCTAATGACAGGGACGTGTTTAATGGGTTAAAGGGTCAGTCCCACGTAGGGGCAAAGTGACCTAATGACAAGGACGTGTTTAATGGGTTAAAGGGTCAGTCCCACGTAGGAGAAATGTGACCTAATGACAGAGACGTGTTTAATGGTTTAAAGGATCAGTCCCACATAGGGGCAAAGTGACCAAATGACAGGGATGTGGTTAATGGGTTAAAGGGTCAGTCCCATGTAGGAGCAAAGTGACCTAATGACAGGGACGTGTTTAATGGGTTAAAGGGTCAGTCCCACGTAGGAGAAATGTGACCTAATGACAGAGACGTGTTTAATGGTTTAAAGGATCAGTCCCACATAGGGGCAACGTGACCAAATGACAGGGACGTGTTTAATGGGTTAAAGGGGCAGTCCCACGTAGGGGCAAAGTGACCTAATGACAGGGACGTGTTTATTGGGTTAATGGGACAGTCCCACATAGGGGCAAAGTGACCTAATGACAGGGACGTGTTTAATGGGTTAAAGGGTCAATCCCACGTAGGGGCAAAGTGACCTAATGACAGGGACGTGTTTAATGGGTTAATGGGTCAGTCTCACGTAGGGGCAAAGTGACCTAATGACAGGGACGTGTTTAATGGGTTAAAGGGACAGTCCCACGTAGGAGCAAAGTGACCTAATGACAGGGACGTGTTTAATGGGTTAAAGGGTCAGTCCCACGTAGGAGAAAAGTGACCTAATGACAGGGACGTGTTTAATGGGTTAAAGGGTCAGTCCCACGTAGGGGCAAAGTGACCTAATGACAGGGATGTGTTTAATGGGTTAAAGGGTCAGTCCCACGTAGGAGCAAAGTGACCTAATGACAGGGACGTGTTTAATGGGTTAAAGGGTCAGTCTCACGTAGGGGCAAAGGGGTAATGACACTGATCCATCCTTACCACGTGTAACATAACCACCACCCCTGTCTGCATTGACAATAACACCACACCATGTACCCTCTCCCCTTTAATCACTAGATTAATCTCCATTTTCTTTCTTTGAATATTTTTACAGATACTTTTCTGATCTTTGCATATATATATATACAGCGAGAGAGAGATTATATATTTAATGTTTTATTTATTTATCTGAATTTATCACAAGATGAACAACACAAACCACAAAATATACATACACAGTATTCCTAAACCACGCGACTAGCATTAAAAAAAAATGGGTGTTTGGGCGAGATCCGCAGGCTCACAGGCGGCTGGGTGAGCCGCCTGTGCTGAAGCGGGGATATACTGAAAACCTGACCTGTTGGTGGAAGAATGGTTTGGGGTCTTGAATAAAAATATAGGTCTTTTAAAAATATCTGTTAACCATTGGTGTTCCAGTGGATTCAAATACTGACTAATTAAAGGAATGATCATAGCAATGACGAAGGCCCTCGCAAAGTAACTTTGTGTATGTTAAAATGTTTCTCTTGTAATATGATTTGGATGGTAATTAATTGCCCTACAGCCCGGCTATGCCTAATACGGAGGTGTGAGCCCGGCTAAGCCTAATACGGAGGTGTGAGCCATTCTTACAGAGGGGGGGCTGTCCTGCAGTTAAAGGGATCTGTTTAGTGATGCCGTGCTGCCCTCTAGTGCTCAATTCAGGAAGCGACTTCGACTGTTCTGCCTGAAAAGTGACATATTTCCGGTGTGTTTTTTCACTGTGGCAGAATTTGGTGACGGCGCAAAAAACCGCCGCAGAAAACAGCCAAGAAAAGTAACGCGAGACATGCATTTTTTAAAAAAAATACGTAGACTCGCGTCATTAAGCGACTGTGACTCCGCCCCCTAACTCCTCCCGTTCGCTGCGTAAACTCCCTCAGCTCGCCGCAGGCAGACGCGGATATACCGGAAGAATGGAGCCACGGAGATGGATCCGGAGTTGCTGCCGGGCGCGGGTATATTTCAGCGTGATTAAAGCAGCATGAGGTGAGCTGTGACCTGGCTCTATAACAAGATACAGCAGTGACGCGATATACCTTTCAATGCCTAAGGCCGTGTCCACGCTGCCGCTGAGCGCGCTCGGCACGTTTACTTCCGTGAATGTGGATCTGCACAGCCGCGTTCATGCGGCGCTCGCACGCGGGCGCGTACGCTCTCTCTCGCACACGGGCACGTACGCTCTCCAAAGCTAGGCACTTGGGGAGACAAAGAAAATTGATTTTGAAACGCGCTCTGCAGCAGTCAATGCACACGCACACACACGCACGCACGCACACGCACGCACACGCACACGCACACAGACACACGCACACGCACACGTACACGTACACGCACACACACATACACATACACACAGACACACAGACACAGACACACACATTACACACAGAAATAGCCCAGATCCACGTACCCCCGCTTGCAAACTTAGGCTGCGTCCATGGTTAGTGCTGGTGGGCGGAGGCGCGCTTCCGCTCGGCACTGAGCCCCTACAGCCGCAATGAGAGCGGCTTTAGCAGGGGCTCGCCTACGCTTCCGCTAGCGCGCGGAAGCGTAGGTCTTAGTAAAATTTTAAATCTTCGCGCTTTCCGGAGCGCAGGGCCGGTCACGGGAGCGGTTCGCCCAATGAGGGCGAACCAGCTCCGTGATGTCACTGGCCCGCCCCCGGACGGCGCGCTGACTAAGGCCAGGGAAAGCACCCCCTTTCCCTCAGCCTCAGCGCGCCTCCGCCCACAAGCACTATCCATGGACGCGGCCTTATGCAGGACAGCCTGCGCTCATGCTTGGAGAATCAGTGACGTCACCGCTCTCAAGCATGAGCGCGCTTAGCGTGGCCGCAGCCTGAGGAGTGCTGCTGGGGGACGGGAAAAGGCCCATACCGTACGTTTACAGAAAACTGATACGGAATCCCTGCGCGCCTCACAAACCGGCGCCCTGTTTATTGGTGACATTTAACATCTGGATCCTACGCAGCCTATTCTTGTGGGCCCGCAGTTGTCAGCGCCAGACTGCGCGGTTTGACATTTTCAGAAGAAGCGGAATGAAATGTGAGGAAAAAAACCCTCTATTCTCTACTGCAAACCGCTTCTTCTAAACCGCGTCTAACAAAAGTGGCAAACCGCGCCCGGTGTAACCGCCAAACCGGCCGGATTGCACGTGCTTTAGAAGCGGAATGACCTGAGGAGGCGCTACCTCCCTCCCCGGTCTGATTTATGCGTTTTGCGCTCTCAGCCAAACCCCGTATTTCCGTCTCTCTAAATAGAACGTGCGATGCCAATCTCGCCGACCCCGAGAGAGACGAGGAAAAAAGTGCCAGTCGTTAGAAACGGTTTGCCTAACGGCGCTACGAGAATTGCAGTTATGGGCAATAAAACCCGCGCGTCTGAGGCCTTTGCGACAAAGCGTTGGGATGGGCGGAGCCGAAGTGAAAACGCGTCTGAAACAGCCTTTCCCCGCACGGGTTGGACAAGCAGAGAATGGCTCACAGATGAGCAAAGCGCGCCAATCCCCCGGCTCTATAGGCACGGATGGCCACTCATCGGAGCGACGAGGATAGGCCCCGCAGTCTGGTAACAGCCGCTAACCGCTAACCGCTAACCCTGGGCCGTTGACAGGAGGGAAGAGTTGGGACAAGTGTCTCGGGCCCGGTGGCTTGGCCCAACTTCTTTGCCCTACTGCCGGTCCTCTCGTTGCCGCTGTGCCCCTCGGCTCTTCCACTGCTGCGGGGCCTCCTTCACCGACTGTCCCACGCCGAGCTTATGATGCTGGTGCTTGCCGGGCCTTTCTGACGTCGGCACGCGTCACTGCCCGAAGCTCGGCTTGGGACAGTCAGCAGCTGGAGGAGAGCCGGGGGGGCCCAGCGGCAACGAGAGGGTGGCAGCCGGGCAAAGAAGTTGGGGGGGAGAACTGGGGCAACAAAGGCCTGAGACTATCCCCAAGGTATAAAGAAATTTGTATTTATTTGGTGTTTTAAATTTTTTTATAATTTAAATATATTTGGGGGTTGGGGTTGGAGGGTGGTTTGTATGTATTTGGTGAGTGGGAAGGTTTTTTTTTGTATTTTGTGGTGTTGGGTTTATTGGTATGTATTTTGTGGGGGGGGGGTTGTGTGTGTGTGACCACGGGGAGGGGAGGCACGGAATGAGTTTGAGGAGGGGGGATTGAGTGAGATTGGGGTAATTGATGGAGGGGAGGGAGAGTTAGAGTAGAGAGGTGGGGTAAGAGGGGGAGCAAGGAAAAGAGGGAGTAGGAGTGAGACGGAGGGGAGAGAAATACATGGGGGGGGAAGGAATGAGTGTGAGGAGGGGGGGATTGAGTGGGAGCTGGGTAATTTGAATGGTGAGAGAGAGGAGAGAGCGGGTGAGTGTGTGAGGAAGACAGGGAGCGAGATGGAGGGGAGAGAAATACATGGGAAGAGGGCGGGAAATAGAGGGGACCCGTGAGGTGTGGTATGGGGGGGCTCGCAAGGCTGCCGGCATTGGGGGGGGGCAGTTGTAACTCTAGTCCTGGGACCCTGGGAAAGCTGTCTGCGGCCCTGCCCCAACCCGTCACGGTAATCCCCATATTTCAGCGCGAGTCATGACGGCGTTTGCCCGTTTATACGTAGAGTCCTACATATCTGTTTGCTGCAGCACGACTCCCCTGTGGCAATTTTCCAGGACTTTGGTCTTGAGTCATTTAGTCTTGTGACAAATAAGTCAGAGTTCAGGGGTCTGTCCTTCATTACAACAACCACAACATCTGCCGCACTAGGCGAGGTTGCTCTTTGGTGTTGACCCATCACATCCTGCATCAGCCCAGAGAGAGCCATATCTGTAGACCACAACACATTCGGACATCGGTCCAGACACACTCAGTGTGTGACAGGTTGTGTTATGTGTTCAACTGTGCTTCCAACGTAGGTAGAAATAGAGACAGGCGACTCTGCCCATTTCCCGGATTTTCGCGGGCGTCGCCCCCAAAATCCGTTTTGCGGTGTAAAATCCGGAAACGGGGTCTGGCCGCTTTCCATCATCAAAATCCGCCATTGGACGCCATCCGCGGATTCCGCGATCCGTTGGCAGGTTCTTAATGCTGAATCCACGGATTGGATTCTACAGATCCGTCCACGGGATTGCAGGATTGCGGGATCCGCGCAGTGTATTGGTAATAATAATTTTAGAAATCCGCAAGCCGTAAAATCGCCCTTTTTTGACATTGATCCGCTGAAATCCGTGGACCAAAGGAACCGGCCGATCTGAGGCAGAAACAACAAATGTTGTAATAAATGTTTTGGAGGTCAGAAGATCAGGTCTTCCGGTAAAGAGCTGGCTCAAGACTCAGCTATCCGTACAGTCGCACAACGTTACTTGTGACGAGGACGGAGGAAGGGGTGTTAGGTTTGTTGGGGTGGAGTGAAGGTGGTGGTGATGGGATAGCTGTTTCGGGGGGGTTGGTGACGCCCCCACCCCCAGTGGGAATTGGGGTCAGCCCCTTATTTGGCACACAGTTGGAAGCCATTGCCAAGTCATGCCTTAATAGCCTAATTGGTGCTTTGTAGGTAATCTAGTGGTAGGTTTATAGTAACCCCTTTGTAGCACGTGGTGGCTAGTTTATAATAAGTTGCCCATTAACCCAACCTTACACAATGTTATTATAGAAGTAGAAGTTGAAGAGGAGCGCACGAACCGGAGGGAGCAGGAAAGGACCCAACATCAAAAATATATTAAAAAAGGTACTTTATTGTGTCATGAGACCCATCCAACGTGTTTCGAACGTCACCGCGTTAATGGATTTCCTTTGATGTTGGTTCTGGCACTATATCATCATTTGACCTGGCATTTGAGCGCTCTGCTACGTCATCTACAATGTTATTACACACAGATAACTCATCATAAACCCTTATTGTTCTGTATACTTGAAGTCTTCTTAAATGTCCATCCTTCTTCTGCTCTTGATATATTCTTTCATCGCTGTCTGAATCTCACAATTCCTCAGGCTGTAAATCACCGGGTTGACCAGAGGGGCCACAACAGTGTACACGAGGGAGACAAACTTGGTCAAGTTCAACACGCGTCCACCAGATGGAACCAAGTAAATACTGATTAACGCCCCATAATACATGCTCACAACGGCCAAATGGGAGCTACATGTGGAGAAGGCTTTCTGCCTCCCGGTGGTGGAGGAGATCTTGAGGATGGTTATGAAGATGCAGATGTACGTTACAATGATGATCACAAATGGTAAGAGAGCTACAGGAATGGACAGCACCAGGTTTTCCATTTGCACTATGGAAGTGTCTGAGCAAGAGAGTCTGAGAAGAGGAGCAAAGTTACAGAAGAAGTGATCTATGACATTGGGGCCACAGAAGTGCAGCTTGAATATGGAAACAACTTCAATCAGTGGCAACATGAAACCTAGGAACCAAGACCAGATAACCAGGCAGAGACGAAGCTTCAGGCCCATAATGGATATCTAACGCAATGGGTTGCAGATGGCCAGGTAGCGGTCAAAAGACATCACTGTCAGAAGAAGACACTCCGTAATTGTTGAGACACCAAAGAAGTAAAACTGTTTGAAGCAGCCAGAAAGAGATATGGTGCAACCATCTGCCAATATGACACGTAGCATTTTGGGGACAATATTTGTGGTGAGGAGGATGTCACACAAGGAGAGGTGACAGAGGAAGAAGTACATGGGGGAGTTAAGGCGATGGCTGGTTGACACCAGCATGATGATGATAACGTTTCCAGTTACTGTAACGATGTAGAATGTGAGGAACATGTTGAAGACACAAATCTTGAGGTTGTGAAGATCCTGAAATCCCACAAGATAGAATTCTGTGAGTGTCTGGTTCTCCTTTGTCATTGTCTGATGGAAGCAAGAAGGCACACAGTGCTGTGCTCACCTTGAATAATCGAGGACAATGGGACAGAAGCGGCCAGCAGCCCAATAACGTAGTTACTAATATCACTCAACCAAGGTTAACACTGTTCCATCTACGAACCTTCTGGTAGATAGACCATCATACTTCAAGTATTTACACATGGTCCTGTCCAGCCAGATCCCAACAAAAACCTAAACCACCCTCCTACAAGAATGTGAAAATCAACATGTCTACTTCAGTGCTGTCTCCTTGTATGAACCAGTTCTGCTCTGTATGATAGTTCCAAGTGTATATGTTTTCTCGACTTAGGACAAGATTTGGCAGAAGTTCTAATGAACACAAACTCAATGGTCTACCCGGTGGAAGGGTAAATTAATCTATTATTTTGACTTTTCGACTTCCTTCGTCAGGACTTGGGTGGGAGATGTTCCAATGACATGTTGATTCAACACATTTCCATTTGTAATGCAATCGAACTGTGCTGAGCTGTGTATTTTGCTGCGTAGGAACCTACTGGGAAACAGAAATTAGTTAAGCTACGGACATATACAATTATAGTCGAGCGATATTATCTTCTACAATTCCTGCTAAAGTTCCCGTTAAACCTACTGTACCTAGCTAAGAGGTCCATGCTAAAGTTGAAACCCGTACTACATTGAGAAACTCTGCTTATATTTGGCTGAAATCAATGTCAACTCAACATCATAGTAACATCGTAGATTGAATTAACAAAAAAAACAACTTATGTCCATCAAGTTCAAACTTTATTAGATTCTAATTAGACAAGATACCCATCCTTGCAGATGCTCAACCTGCATTTATAGTTCTTTCGCTCCAGTGAAAGGCAAATAAAAAAAAACATTTGCAATTCTATCTCATAGCTGTCTGTGAGTAGGTTACTGGCTCTGCACCTCTTGAACCTAGGCTGTGGTGAAAAGCTGTGTAACCCTGCGGATATTCTTACTTATTCATGTTGAATTAGTATTGTAAAAGATTTGTTTTTGATGTACAATTCTTCAAAGTGTAATTCAACCTTTTCTGTTATTTTCTTCAATGGTTTTTTATACTCTTTAACCGCCCCCCCCCCCCCAGTTTGTAACTGATAAACTTTGTAATTACTACAAAACTCTTAATAATAATGTTATTAAACAAAACAGATGTAAGGTTGCCCATTATAGATTGTAAGCTCTCGGAATCAGGGCGCGCATGACCTGTTTGTGTCTGTTTTTGCGTCTTTGTCCTTACTTGTATGTAACTGTTTATACAAAAGAAAACTTATCAAAATGTGGCGCTCTAAATAATCAAATGTTTACCAGTGGTAATATTGTAAAAAATAAAAATAATAATACACAGTGATACTTATACAAACATATAGGAAGATGCAGCTGTGACACAGTTGAGGTTTGCTCGGTCAATCCTCGTGGTGTATAGTAGCGATGAAGTCTCCGGGAAGCGCAATATATGTAAAGAAAAATAAATAGTGATAGTGCAATATTGTAAAAATTAAACTCAGAAAATGATGACTCGGCTCTCTATTATATACTCACAAACGTGAGAGGTTTTGCAGGCACATAAAGGTATCTTTTAGGGACGCTCTTAGTTATCACTCAATCACCAGGAGATGCAGAAATCAATATTTCCCCAAATAGATAGACTCCCAGGGACCTTGTTTAAAAGATACAACTGGACATAGTGCAGACCGTATATATAATTTATAGATTATAGGTGGATCAAATTACACTCACATGGTTTCAGATACAAGCAAGCATTTAGATCTCAATGGATCTCTCTGGCCGGGTGGATGGTATCTCCGCTTCCCCTCTCTCATGGCGTGCGTTCCACCGGTGCGTTCCAATCAACCGGAAGTGATGTCATCCGCTGCCAGAACCCCAGGAAGTGGACGCAGTGGATGACATCACTTCCGGTTGATTAGAACGCACCGGTGGAACGCACGCCACGAGAGAGGGGAAGCGGAGATACCATCCACCCGGCCAGAGAGATCCATTGAGATCTAAATGCTTGCTTGTATCTGAAACCATGTGAGTGTAATTTGATCCACCTATAATCTATAAATTATATATACGATCTGCACTATGTTCAGTTGTATCTTTTAAACAAGGTCCCTGGGAGTCTATCTATTCGGGGAAATATTGATTTCTGCATCTCCTGGTGATTGAGTGACAACTAAGAGCGTCCCTAAAAGATACCTTTATGTGCCTGCAAAACCTCTCACGTTTGTGAGTATATAATAGAGAGCCGAGTCATCATTTTCTGAGTTTAATTTTTACAATATTGCACTATCACTATTTATTTTTCTTTACATATATTGCGCTTCCCGGAGACTTCATCGCTACTATGTAACTGTTTATGTAATGACCACCTCTCTGCACCCCCTTTGTACTGCGCTGCAAAACCTGTTGGCGTTTCACATATAAACAAGGATAATGGTGGGATTCTGTGATATAATACTTCATCATTGCCAGTGAATTCTATGGAAAAATTTGTGATATTCTGCATGATATAATACAATATGGCGTGATCTCTACGGGAGTTACAGTTACATCTGTATATTCAACACAAAAACCAGTTACATAGTAATTACATTGCAGTTACATATTAATTACATTGTAGTTACATAGTAATTACATATTAGTTACAAAGTAGTTACATAGTAATTACATAGTAGTAACATAGTAATTACACAGTAGTTACATAGTAGTTACATACTAGTTACATAGTAGTTACATAGTTGATGAAGTTGAAAAAGACATACGTCCATCAAGTCCTACCTATGCTATATTTAGACGACAGATACTTGATCTTAGTTATTTCCTTACACATTATGTGCGTATCATATATTTATTTACAAATGAGAGGCTTGGCCTCCAACCAAAGCGTGTATCTCAACTACCTACAGTGGTGATATATTGAGTTATCCCATATCCTGTTACCGCTGGAATTTTTTGGAATTGCTCAATATATCATCAATGTAGGTAATTGCTACACAAGCTTTGGGGGGGGGGGGGGAAGGCAGAGTTCTGCAGCTGATATTACACCGTTTACTGTTTCGCAAGTGTTACCAGTTATTGATCGATGACAAATCATACAGTAATATCATAAGATTCATTTCAACATTTTTATGGCACAAGTGACTCTATATTGTATCGATTTAGATGAGATTATTACTATGCCTGATTAAAGGTTGTATGGAATTTGCCATCTTTCCACCATAATAGGGGTTAATATCCCTTGCAGCAAGCTACGGGTGATCCAGCACACCACGTGCCACTTTTAATATGGATATTTAATTTCACGAATCACTTTTTTCACTTCCGATTATCACATAAGCATATAAATATATAAATATTGATTAGCCTGGGGATGCACCGTGGTAATGCACTTTATGTAGGGGACTTGCTGTTACAATACCAGCCAATCCTCTAATTTGTAAATATTCAATATATAGTACATAGGTGGCACCCATTGCCACTCTGAGCAATAGGGCATTGATATATTCGAATTGTTAACTGTTAGTGGTGTACATGTGGTTGTTTAGTATCATATATTTATATAAACTCCATGTCAAGATAGAATAAAAGGATATATCTAGTAAGCAAAGTAGGAATTAATTTACATCATCAACTTTTAGGATGAAACTGCTTTTTTAACACTGGTGCATCTAAGTATTTTCTCATTGAAATAAAGTACTTACCCAAGAATCCCCAATCTTCACATGTGTTGGACAGTTTGATGTTTTGGAACCTGAAGATGAGATGGGCTTATCCCATCAATGACCAGACAACTCCAGGACTGTATTGCCAGTTAGGATGCAGCCTCATTCCAATTAAAAAAAGCAATCAGTAGATATACAAAATATAATACACAACGGGATCAGGCAGTAAAATGGTGTTTTCACAATATGAGGGAAAGTATCGGGGAAGAGATTCCCAAAACCAACTCAGGGGAATGAAAAAGAAGATCTTTCAAAGGGTTTTCTCCAAAGGGTGTTACGTGTTTCGTGAACACGTAGAAGACGGAGTTCTACCACAATGTCCAGCTGACCACGTAGAAGACGGAGTTCTACCACAATGTCCAGCTGACCACGTAGAAGACGGAGTTCTACCACAATGTCCAGCTGACCACGTAGAAGACGGAGTTCTACCACAATGTCCAGCTGACCACGTAGAAGACGGAGTTCTACCACAATGTCCAGCTGACCACGTAGAAGACGGAGTTCTACCACAATGTCCAGCTGACCACGTAGAAGACGGAGTTCTACCACAATGTCCAGCTGACCACGTAGAAGATGGAGCTCTACCACACTGTCCAGCTGACCACGTATCATTGCAGGATGGATATTCACCGGATTTAACATTTTTTTTTCATACTGTAAGTCTTCCATTATCTATCCCATTGGGTAGTTTGGACACACTGTATCTAATCTGATCTGTAGAGGTCATCAAACTTAGTAGTGTCTAGTCCAGAAGTCCCTGCACGTCAAAATAAGTCATCTTACCATCTTAACAGTTCAGAGAGGTTCATATGTTGGGTTACGTCCCACTACTTTCATTCTTGAAATCTGTTTAATTGGGAAGTCTTCTCCTCAGGGCGACCCTGATCTCCTGGTTCCTCAGGCTGTATATGATGGGGTTGAAGAAGGGAGTCACCACTGTGTTCAACAAAGATAGGACCTTATTTATGTTAAATGAGTGTCCTCTGGATGGAACAATGTAGACAGTAATCAGTGTCCCATAATATGTGCACACAACCATGATGTGAGAGCTGCAGGTAGAGAAGGCTTTCTTTCTACCAGTGATGGAGGGGATCCTGAGGATGGTGAGGGAGATACATACGTAGGTCACAATGACAAAGGCAAATGGCAAGAGGTTTACAGGGGCAGAAAGCGCAAAGATTTCAATTTCTATGAAAGAAGCGTCTGAGCACGAGTGTTTTAGGAAAGGAGCAAAATCACAGAAGTAATGGTCAATGACATTGGGGCCACAGAATTGTAACTGACCGATCGGAAGAATGATGAATAATGTCAATACAAAACCCAAGAGCCAAGACCAGATGACCAGCTGGAGGCGAAGCTTGAGATTCATAATGGTGGTGTAACGCAATGGGTGACAGATGGCCAGGTATCGGTCGTAGGACATCACGGTGAGAAGGAAACACTCTGTAGTCACAGTGAAAGCAAAGAAGTGAAACTGACTGACACAGCCGGCAACAGACATGGTGCCACCGTTTCCCCATATGAGGCGTAGCATGTTTGGGACAATAACCGTGGTGAGCAGGATGTCAGTTAGGGACAAGTGGGAAAGGAAGAAGTACATGGGAGAGTGGAGTTGGTGACTGGTTGACACCAATGCGATGATCAGAAGATTACCACTTAAGGTCATAATGTAAATCACGAGGAACACAGTGAAGAGTAAAATCTTGAAACTGTGAAGATTCTGGAATCCAAGAAGCAGGAATTCTGTGACTATTGTTTGATTGTTCCCAAGCATCGCCTGTTAACAGAGTAAACACAAATTACCTCTTCGATACTTCTGATATCCTCAGATGTCCAAAAGGTGAAGAGCTGAAGAGACTCCTCCAAAATTTTTTAATTGCGCCCACCACTTTGACTGTATAACTCATTTAATGTAACCACGTATTGTTATAACTCTGTGCTCAGGAAAGACGTGAAAACGAGGGGTCACTCCCAATGTGTCACTTCCTGGTGAAACATTCTTATAAATAAATAAAATGATAACTTAAATAAAACGTAGCATTTAATTATATAACGTAAAACATATATCACCATAATAAATAAAGAGCTAAAAAAAAAACAACCCCACTGGGCATGTGGGTATGGGGGAGGGGGCGGGGTAATGTACAGTGAGACTGATCCCTAAATAGGGTTAATGGGGCTCGTGCTGCAAACACCATGGAAGGTATTGTCTCTGTGGCTGTCCTAGCGCATAAGGATGCTAACAAGGGGTTAATGGCACCTAGTAACTGCTGCCTGCAGTAAGTGCTAGTCCTGCTCTGACTCCTCACTGAGCTTCCCTAGAGAAGATGCCCAAAGCTACTTCTAATGTGACAAAAATACACAGTGCAATACCTACATATTCTCTTGAAAAAGGGTCATTTAGTTTAACCCTTTGGCCAAAGCGTCTTAAGCCTGCTGTCACTTTCAAGGCATGACCGTTAGCAGGTCCTTATGGGAGGGTAGTGGCCCCTCCCCCCCTAGGTTTAAGCTCACCCCTCCCCACATTCCACGTTGGCGGGTCAGTTTCATTTTGCTGGGTTACGACAGATCCAATGTGATCATTCTTCCTGTAATCATACAGGTAAATAAGAATTTTAACTCAGGTAGTGTTAGGACCTGCTAACGGTCATGCCTTGTAACTGGCAGCAGGCTTAAGGCGCTTTGGCCAAAGGGATAAACTAAATGACCCTTTTTCAAGAGAATATATAGGTATTGCACTGTGTATTTTTGTCACATTAGAAGTAGCTTTGGGCATCTTTGTCTGTTTTTTTTGTTTTATACATTTAGCTAGGCCCACTAGTACTCCTTTGGACACACACAGACACACACACACACACACACACACACACACACACACACACACACACACACACACACACACACACACACACACACACACACACTTATATATATATATATATATATATATATATATATATATATATATATATACATACATGTAGAGGTCTCAGTACCGTGTTAGCCTTACGTTGCTTGCTTCATTCATTGTAACAACGCCGGAAGAAGAGATCAGTGTATCTCGAAAGCTCGCACAAATAAAAGCATTTCGTTAGCCACAGAACGGTATCATCTATTCATTTTTTGATTATATATATATATATATATATATATATATATATATATATATATATATATATATAGTGGTAAAGCTTGGGGTTTCTCAGAGCTTGTTGGGTATCTGTGTGTTAACTTCCCTGGAGAAGGCAGATTAATCCTGGGGGAGAACAAGTCAGGGAAGGATAACACTGTATGTGTAGCACAGCCAGCTCCAGATAATCATGTAATTATTTGCCACGTTATGGACACTTGATGTGTTCTTAGAGTTAGTTTAAGCTGGGGATATTGCGGTGATTAATGAGTGACAGGGAGAGCTAGCTGGGTATCTCAGAGCGTGAGTGATTTTTAAATTTTTTAAATCTGGTCTGTAACTGCTTAATTCACCTATAATCATATATTATCTGCAAGTGTTCATGAAATGTCTTTAAATACCATGCATAACCCTGTTCATTTAATGTAACCATGTATTGTTACAACGCTATGCCCAGGACATACTTGTTAACGAGAGGTAACTCTCGATGTATTACTTCCTGGCAAAGCACTTTATAAATAAATACATTTATAGCAGACTAGTACAGGGCATGAGCCAGCAGTTGCTAGGTGTTATTAACCCTGTTATCTCCCTTCTGCCGCTGCATTTACTGCAGCCTATGTGATTATATGGAGCTGGCTGTGCTACATATACAGTGTTATCCTCCCCATAATACTGCAACTTTGCATAAAGCAGCATCTTATCTTATTAGTCAATAAAAGAGACCTTTTTAGTTCAACACTATCAATCATTTGCTCACATTAATTGGTACAGTTTGTCTGTGTAACACTAATATGTCTGTGTAACACTAATACATGGTCCACTGTTTGTTCTCCCACTTGTTCTCTCTTCCTCTCGTTGGAAGGCCTGCTCCACTCTTTGCAAAGCCAGGACTTTCTCTCCCCGAGTATTATATTCCAACTTAAACTCATAAAAAACCCAGAGGGCCCCAAATATAACATACCAATAACTGATAGATGTGTTTCTTACATTATGACAAGACTTTGGGAATATAAGGATTAAGGGAATCAAAGCACATCTATATTGGCATTGATATTTGGACCCCAATATAATAGCAATATAGCTATTCTGCTACATATACTATATTAGTACAATTCTACTTATTAAACCACCACCCCTACTGCAAAACAAAATAATATGACTTCCCTCAGTATCCCACACTTACCATCATCTGTAACCACCACAGCAATGATTAGACTCAGTCAGTATCAGGCTCGGCTTTCTCAGAGAACCACATTAGCCTTCCCTTGTAAACGTCCTCAGTGAGATGTATGCAGCAAAGTGATAAGTCTTTGTGAGATAATTCTCTGTGCTTCTTGTTGACCCTACAATATGGGAGCATCTTGAAATGCCGGGCAGCGTGTCTGACAATGGCAGGCTGTAATGTTTACCACACCCAGATTGATAGAGGTTTTTATACTCTTCACACAGTAGAGAGAACAGTCCCTGTGATACTCAGTGTACAGAATCCCATGGAGACTTCATCAGGAGGATTGAAAGTCATTCCGGTAGGAAAACACCAACTCCCATCCCAATCAGTAACTTACAGAGCTTTGCTGCAGGTTTGGTATCTCCATTTTACAGAAAATTTAACCTTTCCCTTGCTAGATTAATTTCAGGGCGAGATACTGAAGAGACCCGAGAAGATATAAAATCTCTATACATAATAATATGATTTATGAAGAACCAGTTGCTTGTCTTTGTATTACTTCTTGTTTGTTGATGTCTTTCTTCCGTTGATGTGGCCTCCAGAAATAGACCCAACGACCCATACTTACCTAGTGGTGTTATTCCGTTAGACCCCACGAGCTACTGTAGAAGAAGGGTTGGTTATGCGATGCAGTAATGGTGGTGGGGTGAAAGTATTAGCCCTGTGCGTATGTTATGTGTGTATTACTTTCTCTGAAGTGAGTAGGATGTGATCGGAAAAGAAGAAAATGAGGACTTGCATAGGTGGAAATGTGCGTGTTTAACGTCTGTCTCAAATGAATATACGAGAGCATATAATAATTATGTGTGTCTTATAATCATCCCAAACACACTGACTACAGTCCTATAAAGCCAGGCCCCGAGCCTGTGGGCGAAGGGCACCATGACTGCCTGTCGGGTCATGTGGGATGGGTCTAATTGTTGCTAGTTGGGGAAGAGAGGTGAGGGGGTTGGAAGTTATATTAGTGAGGTGTGCAGCCTGATCCCAGCTCTTCATTTCCGGACCAGTCCAGAAGCACCAGTGAAGCACTATGGCCAAGTGGAGGAGCAGCAGAGTTCGGTCGGGGAGCTCCGGTTGAAGATGCGGTCATGGAGGATGCTTGGCTGACCAGACTGAGAGATGGGATGGAGAGAAGAGTTGCGGCCAGGAGCGAGAGCTGAGGAGGGAAGAGCACCAGAGGCCAGGGAGAGGGGGTCGAGAGCCTGTGAGGAGTGGTGGCATCGGTCTGCTGTCAGCTGTAGGCAACCGATGGGATGGTGAAGGGGAGCGGAGAAATGCAGTGGCATGGCTGGAGGAGGGGAGGGGGCATATGTGGTCCCATCCCCCAGAGAGACTTTGCCCATTGGGTGGGCAGAGGACAGATAGGAACAGGATGGATATGGCTGGGGGAGTGTCAATGTTCCAAACTGACAAACGGGGTTCAGTTGATAATAAGTAGTTTATTGCACAGTATGATCATACTCATTCAAAAGTCTACAAGACTCTCTCTGCCAGGGGGTGTCCAGGCAGCAACCTTTATACATATTTGGTTCCTTTGTCTAAACTGTTACTAGGCAGGTTAAACTAACCTCTTCTTAATTCTTATACCAATCATTTTACAGCTCATTAAACCTGGTTAGAACTGGCCTCAAAACAGCTATGAATAGGTAACTGGTACTCACTATCACAAGAATATGGGCGTTACTTTAGGCACAGTCGTAAATCTTCTTAGACACGAGTTTCTCTCATTCACACCACATACACATTCTTACTCACAAAATGGATACTAGACATAACTGACTTTACAAAATGGAAACTGAACATCACTTTCAATCCTTCTCCAGAGACCCCTCCCCCCCAGTCCATTTCAATAATATATCAACAGTATCTTCATTTCAGCATGATTATTTCGTCAGGAGGGAAGAGTGCTGGTAAGCATCCCAGGTTGGCCTTTGTGAGGCTGGCAGCTTGTAGGGTGAGAATGGGGCAGGATTTGACCATTAGGGGAACAGTTAAGGAGATGTGGGCTGTTAAGACAATCATAGGTGATGCTGGCAGGGAGCAGGTAGAGAGCCAGACCCTCTCTGGGAGGAGTAGGCACAGGAAGGGGTCTCCAGGCTCTTCTTCTGGGGATGAGGGTTGCAGTGTGGCACTTGGTAGGTGTACAAGGGAGAGGGATATTGCTTTCAGGGCACCTTAGAGGAGGGAAGGGGTGGTTAGGGCGCTGTGCCGTTAGGAGTGGCTTGGTGGAGGCAGGATTGGAGGAATTATGGATGTATGGTGGAGCCATGGAAACTGCAGGTAGATCTTTGTCCGATCAGGTAGAACCTCAATGGCTGATAAGAAGGATGAGAATGCAGAAGAGGAGAGGGAGAGAGGGCAGGCTCCTAAATCATTAGGGGATTGGTTACAGGCGTTCACCATCTTCGATAGTTTGATAAGAGAGAAGGCACTGGAGAGGTGTAAAGTATGTGTATATGATCTGGGTTTATGGGGGATCTGCTTGATGGAAGCATGATCGGGACTTTCGCCAGAAGATGGTGGTTCACAAGCGGTGGCACTGGGATGTGACGGACATGGACCTATGGATGTCACTGATGATACCACAGAGGGCATCTACCTTTCAGCATTCAGGGCAAACCGCGTCAGGGCACAAAGGAGTTTGCTGGCAATTTAATGAAGCTTAGTGTTGGTGTGGCCTCACCTGCCAGTTGTGGACATCCCACGAGTAAGTGTTTCCATATGGAAAGGCAGGCTTCAAACCCAAACTTATCACAGACTCTTTCAACAAAGTTTGGGCTATAGAAAGGTCCTCTTTATTAAATAAACCGAAGGTCAAATGAAAATCTCATTTCAAGTATGGTGAATCTTGGAGCTAGGTAGACATTGGTTCCATCGCTCCCAAATTCATAACCAAATCAATCTTTCAGGTCTATTTAGAATTTTCTTAATAGACACTGGAACATATTGAAATGTGACCAACATCTAGGACCTATACTTCCATAGACAGCTTCTATTATTTATAGGAAAGCTAGAAACATCAAGGGAATCCTGGCTCCCGGTAAAATTAGGCGTGTTGATGCACCGCACGCTGCCGCCTGTCAACCAATTTGATGATCACAGGTGTGGCGTGGATTCCGCATCACTTGCAAATATTTAGTTACTAAACCGAGTTTTGTTTCTTCTACAAGGCAGTAGACACAAGGCTAAAGGCAATATCAATTGGCTGAGCACCTATATTGTTTACATGTTATCGTGTGGATGCGGCCAGCAATGCGTTGGTCGCACCACCCGACCTCTCAGTACTTGCTGCCTCGAGCATAGACGTGAACGTGGTCAATGGTAATAATTCCCATAGCGTGTCGAGACATTTCAATCTAATACACAAGAGAGATCCTATGTCTCTGACCATTGTGGGTCTAGAACACGTTTCACCTTTTGACTTTGGGAGGTAACTGTTTCAAGGTTCTATGCAGGAGAGCAACGTTCTGGATCTACCAGTTGGGTACTGGTGGGTTGAATGGGGGCCTAGACACTAGCACCATAGTGTAGTCCTTCTTCCTCTGCCGGTTCTTTTTAGATGGATGTGCTAGTCACGTTCATCCTCTGTATCCTCGTATCTCTCCTTCCAAATCCCCATAGTATATTGTGGGGTCTTAACAACCAATAATGTACTGGATAAAATCCAAGTCCTATTATAATATCACATTGGTTAGAGATTCTTCTTTTAATAAGATTTAGACATATCAATAGATGTCATGTAAAGAAAAAAAGACAGCGCACAACCTCACATAGTGTAAAATATTAAATGATATTGCAAATATTAAAGTGATATATAATGCACGATATATACCAATATATACACAGTTTCTGCTTCACAAGTTATAAGCAATGGGGGCACCGACTTCTCTGTTGGATCTAGTCTGATTTTACAATGGAGTCTGCTTGTGGGGCCTGCAGGTTTTGCACGTGTGATGTTGTCCAGTGTGTTGTTACCTTTTCTCTCCTTGACACTGATGCTGGAGTATACTCACACCTTATTAGTATCCCGCAGCTGCCACTCAGCCTTCCGTTACTGCCACTCAGCATTCTGTTACTGCCACTCAGCATTCCGTTACTGCCTCTCAGCCTTCCGTTACTGCCACTCAGCCTTCCGTTACTGCCACTCAGCCTTCCGTTACTGCCACTCAGCATTCCGTTACTGCCTCTCAGCCTTCCGTTACTGCCTCTCAGCCTTCCGTTACTGCCACTCAGCCTTCCGTTACTGCCACTCAGCCTTCCGTTACTGCCACTCAGCATTCTGTTACTGCCTCTCAGCATTCTGTTACTGCCACTCAGCCTTCCGTTACTGCCACTCAGCCTTCCGTTACTGCCACTCAGCATTCTGTTACTGCCTCTCAGCATTCTGTTACTGCCACTCAGCCTTCCGTTACTGCCTCTCAGCCTTCCGTTACTGCCACTCAGCATTCTGTTACTGCCTCTCAGCATTCTGTTACTGCCACTCAGCCTTCCGTTACTGCCTCTCAGCCTTCCGTTACTGCCACTCAGCATTCTGTTACTGCCTCTCAGCATTCTGTTACTGCCTCTCAGCCTTCCGTTACTGCCACTCAGCCTTCCGTTACTGCCACTCAGCCTTCCGTTACTGCCTCTCAGCCTTCCGTTACTGCCACTCAGCCTTCCGTTACTGCCACTCAGCCTTCCGTTACTGCCACTCAGCATTCTGTTACTGCCACTCAGCATTCCGTTACTGCCTCTCAGCCTTCCGTTACTGCCTCTCAGCCTTCCGTTACTGCCACTCAGGCTTCCGTTACTGCCTCTCAGCATTCTGTTACTGCCACTCAGCATTCTGTTACTGCCACTCAGCATTCCGTTACTGCCTCTCAGCCTTCCGTTACTGCCTCTCAGCCTTCCGTTACTGCCACTCAGCATTCTGTTACTGCCTCTCAGCATTCTGTTACTGCCTCTCAGCATTCCGTTACTGCCACTCAGCCTTCCGTTACTGCCACTCAGCCTTCCGTTACTGCCTCTCAGCCTTCCGTTACTGCCACTCAGCCTTCCGTTACTGCCACTCAGCCTTCCGTTACTGCCACTCAGCATTCCGTTACTGCCTCTCAGCCTTCCGTTACTGCCACTCAGCCTTCCGTTACTGCCATTCAGCCTTCCGTTACTGCCACTCAGCCTTCCGTTACTGCCCCTCAGCCTTCCGTTACTGCCACTCAGCCTTCCGTTACTGCCACTCAGCCTTCCGTTACTGCCTCTCAGCCTTCCGTTACTGCCACTCAGCCTTCCGTTACTGCCACTCAGGCTTCCGTTACTGCCGACAACCTTTGTCCATCTGCCACCCGGTTTGTCTCCAACAATATTCTTGGACTCCTTGCTGTAAGAATATGTTCCGCTCCTAGCCCTTCTGCCTGGTGATCCATTTGGACGCCTCCCTGGATCAGGCAAGAGATACTCCACCGGTAGCGTATAGCCAATAAAGAATATCACTTGTGAGCACATTCACATGTCTTAGACAGGTCTGCAACCCTGCCTTTCACCATTATCACCCAGCATAAAGCAAGGGATTCTGGGAAATGACATGCAAATGAGCACACAATGTGTCACCTTTTGCCTGGAATATCCCTTCACATGGAGCCCATTTAAGCTGATGTATCGCCGTTCACACAGCTTTAAAGCACAGCGTGGGACTAGCAAAAAAAGTCAAACCACTCTTGTGAGATATATAAATATCATCACAATACATTCATGCAATCGCTAAAAAATGTATATTCTTTTTAATATTCTACATATTGGTGGTGGGGTCAATATATTTTACAGACCGATAATACAGAATTTCACATTATAACGCATAGGATTCAACACAGGGGTAACTCGGAATATCATAACATCTCCCACTTCAATCCGTCAGTGAGACCAATAACCCTTTATACTTCTGGACGGCCCAATTCTTGCACACAGTGTTCCGATCAATGAAATATGACTGTGCATCTTCCCATGTGTTAGTTTGGACACAATGGATCCAATCTTATTAGTGAAAGGTCATCAAACTAAGCAGTATCTATTCCAGAGGTCCCTAAACTTGAACATCAATTGTCTTACCATCTTAACTGTTTAAAGAGGTTCCTATGTTGGGTTACCTCTCTCTCCTTTCATTCTAGAAATCTGTTGAATAGTGAAACCTTCTCCTCAGGGCTGCCCCGATCTCCTGGTTCCTCAGGCTGTATATGATGGGGTTGAAGAAGGGAGTCACCACCGTGTAGAGCAGAGATAGGACCTTGTTTATGTTAAATGAATGTCCTCTAGATGGAATAACATAAATAATAATCAGAGTCCCATAATATGTGCACACAACCGTGAGATGGGAGCTGCAGGTGGAGAAGGCTTTCTGTCTCCCAGTGGTGGAGGAGATCCGGAGGATGGTGAGGAAGATACATGCGTAGGTCCCAATGATGAATGCAAAAGGCAAGAGAGTTACAGCGATGGTTAGAACAAAGCTTTCCATTTCAATGAAGGAGATGTCTGAGCACGAGTGTTTTACAAGAGGAGCAAAATCACAGAAGAAATGGTCAATGACATTGGGTCCACAGAACTGTAACTCAGTGGTCGGAAAAGTTATAAACAATGTCCCCACAAATCCTAAGAACCAAGACCAGATGACGAGCTGGAGGCAAAGTTTGAGATCCATAATGGTGGTGTAACGCAAGGGGTGACAGATGGCCAGGTATCGGTCGTAGGACATCACGGTGAGAAGCAGACACTCTGCAGCCCCTGTGCAAGCAAAGAAGTGAAGTTGACTGATGCAGCTAGCAACAGACATGGTGCCACCTTCTCCCCATATGAGGCGCAACATGTTGGGGACAATCACTGTGGTGAGCAGGATGTCGGATAAGGACAAGTGGGAAAGGAAGAAGTACATGGGAGAGTGGAGTTGGTGACTGGTTGACACCAATGTGATGATCAGGAGATTACTACTTATGGTCATAATGTAAGTTACGAGGATCAGAGTAAAGAGTAAAATCTTGAAACTGTGAAGATTCTGGAATCCAAGAAGCAGGAATTCTGTGACTATTGTGCGATTGTTCCCAAACATTGCCTGTTAACAAGGTAAACACAAATTACTTCTTCGATATTTGGGATAAACTCAGACTTTTCTTCACCAATAACATGCACAAGTCTAACCCAGGCCGACTCTTCTCTGTCTTTGACTCCCTACTCAGACCATCCTCAGCTGCCTCTTCTTCTTCCTCCATCTCACCTCAGGACTTTGCTGACTATTTTAAGGAAAAGGTGGAATTCATACATCAGAACATCCCCTATGTTTCCTCCTCCCACCCTACACCGCTTCCTAACTCTCCTCCTGCATTCCTTGACTCTTTTAAACTGTATACTGTCACAGAGGAGGGTGCGTCACTGTTGATCACCTCTTCTCCCTCTACCACTTTCCCTCTTGACCCCATTCCCTCACATCTCCTAAAACCTCTTGGTCCTACTATAATCCCCACGCTCACATACATTTTTAACTCGTCCCTCTACTCTGGTACCTTTCCCTCTTCCTTCAAACATGTAACAGTCATACAATTACTCAAAAACCGCAAGCTTAACCCTACCTGTCTTTCTAACTATCCACCTGTCTCCCTCCTGCCTTTTGCCTCTAAACTCCTTGAATGTCTTGTAATCTCTCGCCTGCTCTATTTTCTCACCATCCTGACTCTTTTGTTCCGCTCAACGATGTCTTCTCTCTACCCTCTTTGTATCTAAAGCCCTCTCCCGCCTTAAACCTTTCTCATTGACTGGCCCACACCTCTGGAATGCCCTTCCCCTCTATACCTGACTAGCACTCTCTCTATCCACCTTTAACACCCACCTTAAAACACATCTGCTTTTCAAACGGAGTATTAGCTCCGTGGCTGATATTATACACCTGATACATAAAGCTTGGCCCCCTGCAGACGCACGTACCAGAACTCCCTCCTACTGTCTCTACATCCTTCTTACCTACCAATTAGATTGTAAGCTCTTGGGAGCAGGGACTCCTCTTCCTAAATGTTAATTTTTAAGCACTTATTCCCATGATCTGTTATTTTTTATTTATATTATTGTCACATGTATTACTGCTGTTAAAAGCTATATACATTAATGACATTACAGTATACTGTATAAATAAAGACACACATACATACATACATACAAACATACATACATACATGAGATGTGGTTGATGGTTGGAAAACTACCCATTCCACTGTCGCTCCGTTTATCTCAGCCTTACTCCCCCCCTGCACTATGCTTAGGATTTTCTCCTTTTGTCTTTACTCCTGTCTTTCACCTACAACCTTTTCCCTCACCGCCCCATACCTGTGGAAGGACTTTACTCTCCATATACGCAAAGCTACATGTCTCCCGGCTTTCAAACCCAGTCTTGAGAAACAGCTTATAGGTGGACAATCTGAATAGCCTGGAATCATGCGTACAGATGTAGAAAGCTTCATTGCTCCTCCGGATAACACAACATATCCCATTAAACTCATCAAAATCAGTTTCCCAAACATCAATAACTGATTCATTTGTTTCTTACGTTTGCCAAAACTGTGAGAAAAGAATGATGCTGTGTCAGTCCAATTGAGATATAATAGGAGTAATTAGTCCTCAAGATAGAAACATACGTACATCAGTATAAGTGTCCTAACACACACGAATGCAACTCCTATTAGATTAAATTCACAGGGATCAGTGAGTAGTCTCCGCAGCTGAAATGCGATCAAGACCACACGGCTATCACCATTCGAAGTACTGTGTACAAAGACGTCACCACCGCATTATAAATACTGTTTGTATCACAGTTGTGTCAACTTGCATACATTGTTACCACAGTGCAGCAATGTATGCAAGTTGACACAATTGTGATACACAGATATGGTTTTTGGGGAGCGCAGGTATCACCATATGTGGAAATAATAATAATATATATAGTGTAGCAATTTCCCTCCTGATGAAGCTTTTACTGAGCGAAACGCGTAGAGTCGAGTTGGAGTAGGCCACGTTTGCTTCCGTTATTACCCTGCACCGGCCGTTCCAAACCGGGACCGATCGCACCCGGAAGTAACACGAACGATCGCCGGAAGTGACGCGACGCATAACAACAGCCGGGCACACTGCGGACGAACAAGCCACTCAGCTATAGTTTTATGTGCCTATGCTGTATTGCGCAAATGTAAGTGCAATATTCTTTGCCTTAATACAATATTTTGTGGAACTTGCAATGAGTGTGTCCTCTCTGTCACACTGAGGGTTACCACGCTGAGACCAGCTGCCTTCTATTCACTAGAAGAATCCAATCATATTTATTTGCACACTGCTGTTACCTGACTGGGAAAGTGTGAGTCCCCATCTCTGTCAATACCTGGTTGTCATTTGATTTTGGAAATTGCTACACTATATATATATTATTATTTTTTCCACATATGGTGATATCTGCGCGCCCCAAAAACCACATCTGATTATCTACTGCAAGAGAACGCGGACCTTCTCTTCATAGGTTTGAGCTGCGACGTTTTCACATTACTCGCTTTATATGCCTCTTTATACACATAAACACTCTAACATAATTTAATTTGAGTGTGCACTTTATTATAAGATTATTTATCATTATATATTACCACTTACACCTTATACAGGAGAGCCTCACAATTTTTTTTGCACTTGTCACAACTGTAGATACAAACAGTATTTATAATGCGGTGGTTACGTCTTCGTACACAGTACTTCGAATGGTGATAGCCGTGTGGTCTTGATCGCATTTCAGCTGCGGAGACTACTCACTGACCCCTGCGTATTTAATCTAATAGGAGTTGCATTCGTGTGTGTTAGGACAATTATACTGATGTACGTATGTTTCTCTCCTGAGGAGTAATTACTCCTATTATATCTCAATTGGACTGACACAGCATCAATAAGACTGCGTGGCGGTATAATTTCCTCCACTGTTGCATTTCTCCCTGTTATTTTAATTGTATATGTCTGTATATTGTATATATGTTAAATAAACCAATTTGTTTTAGATTACTAGTGAGTGGCCATTTAGGGGCACTCCACCCCAGGATCGAATATTTCCAGCCCTCGACTGGTTACTAGTGAGTGCACATAGGTTCTTTGGGTTGTACCTTCAACCATCCCCTTCCTTGCTGTATCATGACTCCCGTGTGCACCCTATGTATCCAATAATCATTAGCACACACATAGGTGAGCGGTAGTATTTGTATTCACGTTAAAAAATAATGATACAGGGAATTAAAGTAATTTTTTAATGTACGGTGATACATACAGTACTGTATGTATAATATCAACACAGCTGTTGTATATTACAATCATTTCACCACCTGATGGAAGGTCCATGTGGACCTGAAACGTTGTCTCTCCTCTTTTCCTGGCGGTCACTTTAAATGGAGAACTTCATTATGAACGTGTGAGTTGAGCTCTGCTGTGTATCTCTGTCTTAGAGGAGACCGGCACTTTGAAGACATTGTTTGTCTGTGTTTTGTTGGCTGCACACGCAGGAGTCTCCTCACCTGAGGATGTTTCCCCCGCACTTTTGGAATTGTACTCATTAGACTGTAATAGCAACACAACTACTGTAAATTGCTATGTAGGCTCTGTAGTTACAATTCTCCTTACTAAACCCCCACCCCTACTGCAAATCTGATTCATTATAGTAAGAAGTGAGAACAGAAAAAAACAGATGTTGATAGTGATTCAAATATAAAATAAAAAGTACCAACGGGTTAACACAGGAGGTAACGACTGGTAGGATTGACAAATTAACAAAATTCAAACAAAGCCATATTTGTAGCTGATTTAATTTTTGTGGTAAAGCACTAGCACAGTTAGAATAGGGAAACTTCAACAATATACTAAAAGTATGGGGTGTAGGCAGCACTGCCGTAGATGATAATATTGTGACTCAATGTGAGAGAGGGGTGCAAGGGAACAGTGGAAGGACCCCCAATCCTTCCTAAACAAACTATATAACACAACTGGGTTTCCCAGCACTCCAAAAAAAGTACCATGAGACGTCAATGTTTGCAACAAAGGAGTATTTGTATTAAATAAACCCAAAAGGGCTGCAACGCAACCGTATGCAATGAACAGATATGGGGTCAAAGCTTGGTGCTGGCTCAGCCGGAGAGGGGAGGAAGGGGAAAGTGATATCACAGACAAGCTAAGTGTGGAGGAAAAAATAAACCACAGGAGGGAAGAAAAAGTACATGGAAATGAGGGGGGAAACATTTCGGGGTAAGACCCCTTCTACTGGTCTAATCCCATAGTCCAAAATTGGACTATGGTACTTCCCTGCACCCTCACAGCACCATCCTCCCACTCATGGACTAAAAACTATACACCAAAGTAAAGGAACATGTCACTATAACCAGTCTTCAGTAAAGTGCATATACTGTAATTGCAATAAGGTTTCCTTTGGCTTTGAGTGCAATAGCTCCATGCAGCACTACCTACCTCTGTGATAATGGACCTGCTATGTACCTCTTCTTTGTTCTTTCTCATGGCCTCATGGAAATATTACTCCCTCTATCCACTACACACTCCTCCCTCCTTGCCCACAACCAATATCACCATACACCCTGGATTTCTCAAAAGCCTTGCACTATCTACTGAATGTTGGTGGAGAACTCTGAAAACCAGCACACCAACCACTGCTCACTCTAATGGCAAACACCACAAATTTACAACTTGCAAACAACTACTCAAATTTCTATTAATTCTGTTACTCTCTTTAGCAGGTGACATTGAACTTAACCCAGGCCCTCCCTTCCCAACTCTGTCCCATAACCCTGATAATTCCCCTTTAAATTCCAAAAAGGTTTATCTGTCGCCCATATAAATATCTGGAACCTGCTGCCCAAACTGGATGGTACCTTCTGCATAAACCCAAAGCCATCATTCTCACAGAAACATGGCTAACCCCCAAAAACTCCAGATGCAAATATTGCCATTCAGGGATACTCCATTTCTAGGAGAGATAGGTCAAAGAGAGGAAGAGGGGTGCTATTTTATATTGCAGACACCTTACAATTTACACTGTTAAATTGCCCCCCAAGCCCACCCTCTTTTGAAATCCTAGTTGGCAAAATCTGCCTCCCCTTTTCTAAGCATTTATTGCTTGCTGCATCTACCGCCCCCCTAAAGCCCCTCTATAGTCCCTGACTGATATCACCCAGTTTCTTGGCTCCATTTCCTCTCCGAATGAGAATAGTGAGCTGCTAGTTCTTGGGGATTTCAACTTCAATTGGCTTGACCCTAAAAACCACAAAATCCAGATACAAGTCAAGTCACTTAACCTAACGCAACTCATTTCCCAACCCACATGGACAAACCTGAAATTGCACAACCATTCCTTGCTAGACTGGATTCTCTCCTCAAATCCCAGCAGAATCCAATCCTCTGGCATCCTTCCTGATATTTTCAGTGACCGTGCAATAGTGTACTGTGTATGGAAAATTAAAACACCGCAATCAAGCCCTAAAGTTCTCCTCACTAGAACATTTAGAAACTTTAACCCACAACAGTTTCTGGCTGAGCTTACCAACTGCCCATGGCACAGAATCGACTTAATTCCCGACCCTGATTCTGCGCTCGACTATTTCCAATCCGAGTTCTTAAAATTCTGTGAAACCCATGCTCCACTACGCAGAATAAGGATACGGGGGGCCCACCTTCCGTGAGTTACACCTGACCTTATAGCACTCTCCCAGTTCAGGGATGCCTTGTGGGAAAGCTACAAAGCAACTGGCACTACCAAGGATCTCAATCACTACAGATGCATGCGGAACATGTGCACAAGGTAAACAAGGCACGCAAAAGCACAATATTACTCTGACAATCTCCACCAGAATACATCAAACCCAGCTAACTTCTGGAAGGTTATCAACAATATATTCCAGCCTTCTAACCATCAACAGCCAAGTAATATTACTAAGGGGGATATTACTCTGACAATCCCCACTGACATTGCAAATGCATTAAATGATTACTTCGTGGGGTGTGCTACTAACTTATTAGCAAAACGTAACACAAACCACAAACATGAATCTCAACCTGGGAGTATCCCTAAAGTCCCACCCCCTCCCAACACTGCCCACAATTTTCAATTTGGCCCAGTATCCGAAGAGGAGATTACACAAGTGCTCCTCAAATTAAAACTAAGCAGCCAATATGGACCTAACTTACTACAATCTAAGTTCCTAAGACTTGGTGCCCCAGCCATTGCCAAACCAATTGCTACCATAGTCATCTCTATCCTGTCTGCAGGCCATATACCTAAGACCTGGAAAACTGCCAGAGTTTTCCCAATTTTCAAAAACTGGGGACAAAAACACTGTCTCAAACTACAGGCCAATCTCTCTTCTCCCAATACTATCCAAAGTCATGTAAAAATGTGTTCACTCCCAATTAAGCGATTACTATACCAAGACAAATTTCCCTAGCCAATTCCAATATAACTTTTGCTCCAAACACTCCACCGTGACTACCCTGCTAAAAGTTTGCAATGAAATCCAGTGTGGAATGGAACGGGGACAACTCACTTGTGCAGTATTCCTATATGTTGTAAAGGTTTTTGATACTGTTGATCATGCTATCCTGCTTAACAAACTCCAGAGCTCTGGAATAGGGAAGCATGCTTTATACTGGTTTCATTCCTACCTATCAGGTAGATCCCAACATGTGTCCATCTCAGGCTCTAACTCCAATCCCTTGGATATCATCTGTGGTATCCCGCAAGGCCCTGTTCTCGGGCCCCTACTCTTCTTAGTGTTCATCAATGATCTTCCTACAGCTTGTAAGGGAGCTTCAATACACATGTATGCAAATGACACAATCCTATATGCGCACAGCCATAGCCTCTCCGACCTCGAACACATATTTCAGTCTGACCTTGAGACCCGAAAATTAGATTTCCCAAAACAAACTGTTTTTAAACACTGACAAGACTGTAACAATGGTATTTGGGAACAAGACTACATTTTTAAAGCTTCCAGTGACTGAGCTCCAGATCAGAACCAACGCTAACACCACCCTAACTCCTGTTGCTAGTTTTAAATATTTGGGCATATGGTTTGACTTCCACTTAACATTCGGGATGCACATTGATACCCTGACATCCAAAACCTATCCAAACTAGGTGTACTTTACAGGAACAAATTCTCCCTAAATCTGGTGGTCAGAAAGCATATCGCACAGCAGATGCTAATGCCAATTATCGACTATGTGTACATAGTATACGGTTCGGCACCCCAAACCCACCTTAGTAAACTTGACACCCTCTACAATTCAATATGCCGTTTTGTTCTCCAATGCAACTACAACACATCACTGTGAAATGCTCAAAGAACTAGATTGTCCATCACTCGAGTCTAGGCGCAAATTTCACCTTTCCTGTCTCACCTTCAAATACTTTCTGGGCAAGCAATCCAGCTATCATACCACACGCAGCACTTATCACCTGAGATCTGACTCCAAAAGACTGTTCATGGTCCCAAGGTTCAGCAAAGTATCCGCCCACAGCTCCTTCTCTTACCGTGCACCCTAAAACTGAAACAGTCTACTGGAGACTCTCACAGCCACCACCAGTCTAAGTTCTTTCATAACTAAGGCTGTCTCACATTGTAATCTGGTCTGTAACTGTTACATACGCCCATAATCTATATTATCTCTAACTGTGCATGCAATGTCTTGTATATAATGTATACCCTGTTCATTTATGTAACTGTATTTGTAACCATGAGTCTGTCATCTTATCTCTATGCCCAGGACATACGTGAGAACGAGCTGTAACTCTCAGTTTATTACTTCTTGGTAACACATTTTATACATAAATAAATAAATATAATTGCATTAAGGTTTCCTTAGGATCTGAGTGCAGATAGCCTTACATACACACAGCAATGTGACTTCCCTCAGTATCCCATACTTACCATCACTTATAACCACCACAGCAATGTGACTTCCTCAGTATCCCACACTTACCATCACCTATAACCACCACAGCAATGTGACTTCCCTCAGTATCCCACACTTACCATCACTTATAACCACCACAGCAATGATTAGACTCAGTCAGTATCAGGCTCAGCTTTCTCAGGGAACCACATTAGCCTTCCCTGGTAAACGTCCTCAGTGAGATGTATGCAGCAACGTGATAAGACTTTGCGATATAATTCTCTGTGCTTCTTGTTAGCCCTACAATATTGGAGCTTCTCCTGACGCCAGGCAGCGTGTCTGACAATACCAGGCTGTAATGTTTACCACACCCAGATTGATAGAGGTTTTTATACTCTTCACACAGTAGAGAGAACAGTCCCTGTGATACTTAGTGTACAGATCTCCATGGAGACTTCATCAGGATGATGAAAGTAATTCCGGGACGAAAACACCAACTCCCATCCCAATCAGTAACTTACTGTACACAACTTTGTTTGGTATCTCCATCGTCCAGATAATTTAACCTTTCCCCTGCTAGATTACTTTCAGGTGGGGACATCAATGAGACCTGAGTACTGTTCCAGAGGCTGTTGTTTGTAATACTTCTTGTTTGTTGATGTCTTTCTTGTGTTGATGTGGCCTCCAGCAGTAGACACAATGACCCACACTTACCTAGTGGTGCTATTTTGTATGACACCAGGGGAACCACTAAGAGTTGCTTAGGAGATGCAGCAATAACGATGGTGGGAAAATATTAACCCTGCGCCTACTGATGCAGTCCCATTCATTTAGCAGTTTGCCCCAATGAAACTGCAGCGGAAATGCAGCCTGACCACAGTCAGATCACAGCTTCACAGCGGCCAAAACTCAGTAGACTAATTGCCCATAAGGATTAACACAGCAGGGGGTCAATGAATGGTCCCATTCAGAAGCAGGGACCCCCGCTGTGTTAATCCCGATGGGAACTTCCCCCCTGTGCCGCGGCACTTGGCTGTGATCAGGCCGCAGTTCACCCCTTGCAGGGCAAGGTGGAGGTGACTCTGGTGGCACCTGTACTTTATTTAATGAAATCCAAAAGAACAGGTCCTGCGCTCCATCCAATTTGGGTTAAAATACTAATCAAACGTAGCATAAAACCCCCTCTCACTGTTGTAATTAAACATCAAATGTCCATGGAGAGACAGCACTAAATCCAGGATGGATAGTCAACAATCAGTAGACTATAAGATCAATAAGTGATTAGATATCTCCTGTTCATACTGTACTCCCAAGTCACCATAGACAAGCAATCGCATCAAGTCCAAATGTGTCATACTGAATCACATGAGTTCATATTGCAATCAAATAGAAGTTTGACCATCTTTTTACATTCTTGATTTCAGGACAATTTTGAGGCACCGGAATATATTTGTGGTAATTATATAGATGGACTAGAATACATACAATATACAAGTCATATTATAAAGCAGAGTTTTCATAGGATTTAATGGTAATGATAATGCAGAATATAACAATAGATCCCACCCTAATACGTCAGTGAGAGCAATAACCCTATCTACACCTGTACATGTACCGATACCAGCACACAGCTTTCTGATCATCTAACTATACAGTGCATCTTCCCATTGGGGACACAGGACATCCTGAGTCATATCTTATCAGGAAGAGGTCATCTGTCATCATACTAAGCAGTGTCTACTCCCGTGGTCCCTCCACAAATTCAATCCTCTTCCTTTCTATACAGAACAAAGAGGTTCCTATGTTGGGTTACCTCCCTCTCCTTTCATGCCAGAAATCAGTTGAATTGGGAAACCTTTTCCTCAGAGCTGCCCCGATCTCCTGATTCCTCAGGCGGTAGATGGTAATCAGTGTCCCATAGTATGTGCAAACAACCGTGAGATGGGAGCTGCAGGTGGAGAAGGCTTTCTGTCTCCCAGTGGTGGAGGGGATCCTGAGGATGGTGAGGAAGATACATATGTAGGTCCCAATGATGAACACAAATGGCAAGAGGTCTACAGGGAAGGTTAGCACAAAGATTTCAATTTCAATGAAGGAGATATCTGAGCACGAGTGTTTAAGAAGCGGCGCAAAGTCACAGAAGAAATGGTCAATGACATTGGGGCCACAGAACTGTAACTGACTGATTGGAAAAGTTATAAACAATGTCCCCACAAATCCTAAAAGCCAAGACCAGATGACCAGCTGGAGGCAAAGCTTGAGATCCATAATGGTGGTGTAATGCAACGGGTGACAGATGGCCAGGTATCGGTCGTAGGACATCACTGTGAGAAGGAAACACTCTGCAGCCCCCGTGCAAGAAAAGAAGTGAAGTTGACTGACACAGCCAGCCACAGACATGGTGCTACCTTCTCCCCATATGAGGCGTAGCATGTTGGGGACAATCACTGTGGTGAGCAGGATGTCGGATAAGGACAAGTGGGCAAGGAAGAAGTACATGGGAGAGTGGAGGTGGTGACTGGTTGACACCAATGCGATGATCAGGAGATTACCACTTATGGTCATAATGTAAGTCACGAGGAACACAGTGAAGAGTAAAATCTTGAAGTTGTCAAGATTATGGAATCCAAGAAGCAGGAATTCTGTGACTATTGTGTGATTGTTCCCAAACATCGCCTGTTAACAAGGTAAACACAAATTACGTCTTTGATATTTTTGATAGCCTCAGACTTTTTTCACTAATCAACATGCATAAATCTACTAACCCATGCTGACTAATCTCTGTCTTTGACTCCATACTCAGAGCAACCGCAGCTGCCTCTTCTTCTTCCTCCATCTCACCTTAGGACTTTTTGACTATTTTAAGGAAAAGGTGGAATCCATACATCAGGACATCCCCTCTGTTTCCTCCTACCACTCTACACCGCTTTCTAACTCTCCTCCTGCCATCCTTGACACTTGTTCCGCTGTCACAGAGGAGAATGTGTCACTGTTGATCTCCTCTTCTCTCTCTACCACTTGCTCTCTTGACCCCATTCCCTCCCATCTCCTTAAACCTCTTGCTCCTACCGTAATCACACATGTTTAACTCCTCTCTCTACTCTGGTACCTTTCCCTCCCCATTCAAACATGCAACAGTCATACCATTACTTAAAAACAGCAAGCTTGACCATACCTGTCTTTCTATCGACCTGTTTCCCTCCTGCCTTTTGCCTCTAAACTCCTTGAATATCTTGTATTCTCTCTCTTGCTCCATTTTCTCAACACCTGTTCTCTCCTAGACCCTCTATAATCTGGCTTCCACACTGCTCACTCCACTGAAACAGCCCTCACTAAAGTAGCTAATGACCTCCACGGTGCCAATGACAGAGGTCATTACACTTTGCTCATATTACTCGACCTCTCTGTAGCATTTGATACTGTGGACCACCCTCTCCTCATTCACATTCTCCATAATCTTGGTATTCATAACAAAGCTCTATCCTGGATCTCCTCTTACCTCTCCCATTGTACTTTTAGTCTATCTTCTGCTAACACCTCCTCCTTTATCAATCTCTCTGTGGGGGTACCCCAGGGCTCTGTCGTGGGACCTCTCCTCTTTACTCTGTACACACTCTCTCTAGGTGACCTAATCACATCTCTTGGGTTCAAATATCACCTCTATGCTGATGACACACAAATGTAGTTTTCTACCCCTGACCTTACACCTGCTCTACAGACCAAAGTTTCTGAATGTCTCTCTGCGATATCATCCTGGATGGCTCTCCGCCAACTTAAACTTAACATGGTAAAAACAGAGCTCCTCATACATCCTCCGAAACCTGGCCCTACTACTTCCTTCCACATTACTGTTGGAAGTATGATCAATCACAACCTGTTGCCTTTTCCTCCTCAATATTACAAAGATTCACCCTTTCCTCGGTTGCTCGACTGCTAAAACTCTGATACAGGCCCTCATTCTCTCCCGTCTCGATTACTGTAACCTCCTGCTGTCCGGCCTTCCTGACTCTCACCTGTCTCCACTACAATCTATTCTACACACTGCTGCCAGAATCACTCTACTGTTTCCTAAATCTGTCTCTGCGTCTCCCCTGCTGATATCGCTCTCCTGGCTTCCTATCATATCCCGCATCTCGCATTCAATTCTCCTCCGCACTTTTAAAGCTTTACACTCTTCTGCTCCTCCTTACATCTCAGCCCTAATTTCTCATTATGCACCATCCTGACTCTTGCGTTCTGCTCAAGGATGTCTTCTCTCTACGCCCTTTGTATCTAAAGCCCTCTCCACCTTAAACCCTGTCTCTCTGACTGCCCCGCATCTCTGGAATGCCCTTATAGCTCCGCGGCTTATACTATACACCTTATACATAAAGTTGGCCCCCTGCAGATACACTTACCAGAATGCCCTCCTACTGTCTCTGTATGTTCTTCCTACCTACCAATTCGTTTGTAAGCTCTTTGGAGCAGGGACTCCTCTTCCTAAATGGTAATTTTTAAGTCTGAAGCACTTATTCCCATGATATGATATAGGAATTATTTGTTATTTATATGAATGTCACGAGTATTACTGCTGTGAAGCGCTATGTACATTAATGGCACTTTAGAAATAAAGACATACAAACTTACATACATACATACATACATAAATACATACATGAGATGTGGTTGAAGGTTGGATAAGTACCGATTCCTCTGTCCCTCCCTTTATCTCAGCCTTACTTCCCCGCCCGTTCCCTGCTTAGGACTGTCTTCTTTCAGCTCCTTTGTCTTTGCTTCTCTCTTTCACCTACAACCTTTCCCCTCACCGCCTCATACCTGTGGAAGGACTTTACTCTCCATATACGCAAAGCTACATGTCTCCCGGCTTTCAAACCCAGTCTTGCAAAACAGCTTCTAGGTGGACAATGTGAATAGCCTGGAATCATGCGTACAGATGTAGAAAGCTTCATTGCTCCTACGGATAACACAACATATCCCGTTAAAATCATCAAAATCACCCAATAACTGATTCATTTGTTTCTTACGTTTGACAAAACTGTGAGAAAATAATGATACAGGGAATTAAATTAATTTTTTTTATGTACGGTGATACATACTGTAGACACCAATATAACATCAGCCCAGTTATTGTATATTATAACAATTTCACCACCTGATGGAAGCTCCATGTGGGACCTGAAACATGGTCTCTCCACTGTTCCTGGTGGTCACATTAAATGGAGAACCGCGTGATGCGAGTAGAGCGCTGCTGTGTATCTCTGTCTGAGAAGAGACCTGCCCTGTGTATCTCTGTCTGAGAGGAGACCTGCCCTGTGTGTCTCTGTCTGAGAGGAGACCTGCCATGTGTGTCTCTGTCTGAGAGGAGACCTGCCCTGCATGTCTCTGTCTGAGAGGAGACCTGCCCTGCGTATCTCTGTCTGAGAGGAGATCTGCCCTGTGTGTCTCTGTCTGAGAGGAGACCTGCCCTGTGTATCTCTGTCTGAGAGGAGACCTGTCCTGTGTGTCTGTCTGAGAGGAGACCTGCCCTGTGTGTCTCTGTCTGAGAGGAGACCTGCCATGTGTGTCTCTGTCTGAGAGGAGACCTGCCCTGTGTATCTCTGTCTGAGAGGAGACCTGCCCTGTGTATCTCTGTCTGAGAGGAGACCTGCCCTGTGTATCTCTGTCTGAGAGGAGACCTGCCCTGTGTATCTCTGTCTGAGAGGAGACCTGCCCTGTGTGTCTCTGTCTGAGAGGAGACCTGCCCTGTGTATCTCTGTCTGAGAAGAGACCTGCCCTGTGTATCTCTGTCTGAGAGGAGACCTGCCCTGTGTGTCTCTGTCTGAGAGGAGACCTGCCATGTGTGTCTCTGTCTGAGAGGAGACCTGCCCTGCATGTCTCTGTCTGAGAGGAGACCTGCCCTGCGTATCTCTGTCTGAGAGGAGATCTGCCCTGTGTGTCTCTGTCTGAGAGGAGACCTGCCCTGTGTATCTCTGTCTGAGAGGAGACCTGTCCTGTGTGTCTGTCTGAGAGGAGACCTGCCCTGTGTGTCTCTGTCTGAGAGGAGACCTGCCATGTGTGTCTCTGTCTGAGAGGAGACCTGCCCTGTGTATCTCTGTCTGAGAGGAGACCTGCCCTGTGTATCTCTGTCTGAGAGGAGACCTGCCCTGTGTATCTCTGTCTGAGAGGAGACCAGCCCTGTGTATCTCTGTCTGAGAGGAGACCAGCCATGTGTGTCTCTGTCTGAGAGGAGACCTGCCCTGTGTATCTCTGTTGAGAGGAAACCTGCCATGTGTGTCTCTGTCTGAGAGGAGACCTGCCATGTGTGTCTCTGTCTGAGAGGAGAACTGTACTGTGTATCTCTGTCGGATAGGAGACCTGCCCTGTGTATCTCTGTCTGAGAGGAGACCTGCCCTGTGTATCTCTGTCTGAGTAGGGACCTGCCCTGTGTGTCTCTGTCTGACAGGAGACCTGCCCTGCGTATCTCTGTCTGAGAGGAGACCTGCCCTGTTTGTCTCTGTCTGAGAGGAGACCTGCCCTGTGTATCTCTGTCTGAGAGGAGACCTGCCCTGTGTATCTCTGTCTGAGAGGAGACCTGACCTATGTATCTCTGTCTGAGAGGAGACCTGCCCTGTGTATCTCTGTCTGAGAGGAGACCTGCCCTGTGTATCTCTGTCTGAGAGGAGACCTGTCCTGTGTGTCTCTGTCTGAGAGGAGACCTGCACTGTGTATCTCTGTCTGAGAGGAGACCTGCCCTGTGTATCTCTGTCTGAGAGGAAACCTGCCATGTGTGTCTCTGTCTGAGAGGAGACCTGCCATGTGTGTCTCTGTCTGAGAGGAGAACTGCCCTGTGTGTCTGTCTGAGAGGAGACCTGCCCTTTGTGTCTCTGTCTGAGAGGAGACCTGCCATGTGTGTCTCTGTCTGAGAGGAGACCTGCCATGTGTGTCTCTGTCTGAGAGGAGACCTGCCCTGTGTATCTCTGTCTGAGAGGAAACCTGCCATGTGTGTCTCTGTCTGAGAGGAGACCTGCCATGTGTGTCTCTGTCTGAGAGGAGAACTGTACTGTGTAACTCTGTCGGATAGGAGACCTGCCCTGTGTATCTCTGTCTGAGAGGAGACCTGCCCTGTGTATCTCTGTCTGAGTAGGGACCTGCCCTGTGTGTCTCTGTCTGACAGGAGACCTGCCCTGCGTATCTCTGTCTGAGAGGAGACCTGCCCTGTTTGTCTCTGTCTGAGAGGAGACCTGCCCTGTGTATCTCTGTCTGAGAGGAGACCTGCCCTGTGTATCTCTGTCTGAGAGGAGACCTGACCTATGTATCTCTGTCTGAGAGGAGACCTGCCCTGTGTATCTCTGTCTGAGAGGAGACCTGCCCTGTGTATCTCTGTCTGAGAGGAGACCTGTCCTGTGTGTCTCTGTCTGAGAGGAGACCTGCACTGTGTATCTCTGTCTGAGAGGAGACCTGCCCTGTGTATCTCTGTCTGAGAGGAAACCTGCCATGTGTGTCTCTGTCTGAGAGGAGACCTGCCATGTGTGTCTCTGTCTGAGAGGAGAACTGCCCTGTGTGTCTGTCTGAGAGGAGACCTGCCCTTTGTGTCTCTGTCTGAGAGGAGACCTGCCCTGTGTGTCTCTGTCTGAGAGGAGACCTGCCCTGTGTGTCTCTGTCTGAGAGCAGACCTGCCCTGTGTATCTCTGTCTGAGAGGAGACCTGCCCTGTGTATCTCTGTCTGAGGGGAGACCTGCCTTGTGTGTCTCTGTCTGAGAGGAGACCTGCCCTGTGTGTCTCTGTCTGAGAGGAGACCTGCCCTGTGTGTCTCTGTCTGAGAGGAGACCTGTCCTGTGTATCTCTGTCTGAGAGGATACCTGCCCTGTGTATTTCTGTCTGAGAGGAGACCTGCCCTGTGTGTCTGTCTGAGAGGAGACCTGTCCTGTGTGTCTCTGTCTGAGAGGAGACCTGCCCTGTGTGTCTCTGTCTGAGAGGAGACCTGACCTTTGTGTCTCTGTCTGAGAGGAGACCTGCACTGTGTGTCTCTGTCTGAGAGCAGACCTGCCCTGTGTATCTCTGTCTGAGAGGAGACCAGCCATGTGTGTCTCTGTCTGAGAGGAGACCTGCCCTGTGTGTCTGTCTGAGAGGAGACCTGCCCTGTGTGTCTCTGTATGAGAGGAGACCTGCCCTGTGTGTCTCTGTCTGAGAGGAGACCTGCCCTGTGTGTCTCTGTCTGAGAGCAAACCTGCCCTGTGTATCTCTGTCTGAGAGGAGACCTGCCCTGTGTATCTCTGTCTGAGAGGAGACCTGCCCTGTGTGTCTCTGTCTGAGAGGAGACCTGCCCTGTGTGTCTCTGTCTGAGAGCAAACCTGCCCTGTGTATCTCTGTCTGAGAGGAGACCTGCCCTGTGTATCTCTGTCTGAGAGGAGACCTGCCCTGTGTGTCTCTGTCTGAGAGGTGACCTGCCCTGTGTGTCTCTGTCTGAGAGGAGACCTGCCCTGTGTGTCTCTGTCTGAGAGGAGACCTGCCCTGTGTGTCTCTGTCTGAGAGGTGACCTGCCCTGTGTGTCTCTGTCTGAGAGGAGACCTGCCCTGTGTGTCTCTGTCTGAGAGGAGACCTGCCCTGTGTGTCTCGGTCTGAGAGGAGACCTGCCCTGTGTGTCTCTGTCTGAGAGGAGACCTGCCCTGTGTGTCTCTGTCTGAGAGGTGACCTGCACTGTGAAGACATTGTTTGTCTGTGTTGGGTGCACGAGCAGGAGTCTCCTCGCCTGAGTCTGTTTCCCCTGTATTTTTGAGATTGTACTCAATATAATAGCAACACCGGTTTACTAGCACAGTTAGAATTGTGAAACTTCAACAATATACAGTTTCATATTTGAAAATGTGGAACTTCCTTCCAAATATAATGGGAACAAGAAGCTTATACTGACCCAGTGTGATAAGCAAGTAACATGTTATCCGTGTGCAAGTGAAACACATGTAGGAAATGAATATGATTTCTAAGTTTTCCAATGAAAAATTATGGGGAAAAAAAACTTTAAAAAATGACAAAACGGTGAGAAAAAATAATGATCCAGCGAACTAAATCAATTTTTAATTTGCATTTATTTATAGACCCCAAATTAATATCAAAAGTGATTTGGTTATATTGATATGTAGTTACAATTCTCCTTATGGAATCACCACCCCTAAAAGAACACAGCAATGTGACTTCCATCTGTATCCCACACTTAACCTCACTTATAACCACCACAGCAATGTGACTTCCCTCTGTATCCCACACTTACCTTCACGTGTAACCACCGCCGCAATGATCAGACTCAGTCAGTATCAGGCTCAGCTTTCTCAGGGAACCACATTAGCCTTCCCTTGTAAACGTCCTCAGTGAGATGTATGCAGCATCGTGATAAATCTTTGTAGTATAATTCTCTGTGCTTCTTGTTGACCCTACAATATGGGAGCTTCTCCTAACGCCGGGCAGCGTGTCTGACAATGGCAGCCTGTAATGTTTACTACACCCAGATTGATAGAGGTTTTTATACCCTTCACACAGAAGAGAGAACAGTTCCTGTGATACTCAGTCTACAGAATCCCATGGAGACTTCATCAGGAGATATTGAAAATAATTCCGGGAGGAAAACAGCAACTCTCATCCCAATCAGTAACTTACAGAGCTTTGCTGCAGGTTTGGTATCTCCACCGTGCAGATAATGTAACTGCTGGATTCATTTCAGACTGTGAAGAGCCCCTTTTCTTTGTATTACTTCCTCGAGAACTAGGCCCAATGACACATATTTAATTAGCGCTGCGGGCCCGTAAGATATCGCCGTCCGGATGTAGCGCTGGTTAGATTACGCAGTAATAGCCGTGGCGTAAAAATGTTTCACCTGCTTCTACATTATTTCTGTGTGTATAACTTTATTTACACAGAAATAAATTGACGCTTAACGCCTGTTTAAATTGTTCGACAGCGAACCCCAACTGTTTGCAGCGTCGGCGCGTTTTTAGTATGTTCTATCATCACGCACCTTTGAGAATCCCACCCATAGCAGCACTACACAGAGGCTGTAAGTTTCCATCATACCACTTAGATTGTAAGCTCTTTGGGGCAGGGATTTCCTTTCCTATTGTCTGATTTTACTGCGCTTATGGTATTATTATAATTCCCTGTACTGTATTCTTTGTGAAGCGCTGAGAACACTTTTGGCACCATATAAATAAAGACACACATACTTACATACTGTAACGGACCTGCTTGCCACAAACCGGGACTGGACCGCGTGGCTGAGGTGGGGATGTGAATACCCGACTTTAGACCATGAAGCCGGTTCTGAAATGCGCAGTTCTTAGTCAACCGCAGCAGGGTCAGGGTTGGAGAAGGTAGGGTAATCCATGGACAAGCCGGGGTCAGAGTTGGAGACGTCAGAGTAGTCGATATCCAGGCTGGGGTTCGGCAACTGGTGTGCGGGTGCGAAGCACTTTTCATAACATGTAACAGCCAACAAACACATACAAATCTTGTAACTAACAACACAGTAGAACATATCTAGGGTCTCTAGTAGGTAATTATTTAGCTAAATAAGGGTCAAAGGGAGAACATTCCAATGTTTGTTCAGTATGTATCTTGTAACCTTAGCTAGTGAGTCCATGCTGATGGCTTCATCATACCCCTTAGCTAACAAATGTCTGCACCAGTTCGAGATACTGTGTTTCAAAATCTGCCTTCACAGAACAATTCCTCCTCAATCTCCTGAATTGACTTTGTGGAATGGTTTTTAGCCATTTTCTATGATGGCAGATTCCAGCATGTACAGTAGATAGCTGTTGGCAAATTGACCACAAGAAGTTGAAGAAAGTGGTCAACATACTTGGACACACTGGACGTCATGACTCCACTCCGGAGATAATGGGTCTACCTGGTGGATTGCCTAAATCCTTATGAACCTTTGGCTGATGGTAAATAAAGGGGGTACACGAGGGTGAGAGATGTAGTGGAATTTAAATTCTGTGGAAGAGATGATGCTATCATAAAGAGCCACCTTGAGAAAGGAAGGAAGTTGAGAAAAGCAGTGCACAGCCAAGGGAGAAGGGTCCAAACAAATTCTCTTTATTAAAGCATGGTTAAAAATAGGAGGTACACGGCTCTCCAACGCGTTTTGTACAGTTAAATACTTTATCAAAAATATCCTTGATATTCCTTTGTGGGGTCTGAAGACAAGGTTGCATATGATATAGGATCAGGTAATAATCTAAGAGCTTCCCACATACATCTTGAATAACAATGCTACCCCCTTTATCTGCTGGTCTCAAGACTTCCAGCATCAAACGGGTCAAACCTCTCTATTGAAGTCACGTGATTTGTGATAAAATGCGTTGGGACAGCCCCCTCCTGCATGTTGCGTCGCCACACAAACATTTTATAGAGCCTGACGGAGGTTCCAGCTGTCCCACGTCTAATGCTACAAACCCTCGTCCTTCCGTGGCTGTTGGCTTCTGTATCACGATCGGGATTACTGCGGCCACGTATAAGAGGCAACAACGAGAAACAGATCCCCAAGGAGAGCACTCATACACTCTAGATCACAAGTACACAGGTAGATAAATGTGTGTGTGGATGAGGAGGGAATTATTTAAAACACTTTATTAGGAGTAATAACTCAAATGGAATAAGATCAGGATCTTATATGTGGCCACGAACTCAAGGGAGGGGATAGGGGGCTGGGGAAGGGAAGAGGAACCCTCGCTACTGCTAAATAATTGTATGAGTGGCGGTGCTACAATCAGGGGTACACATAGATAGGCAGCGACTAGAAGCAGATCCGCAAGGAGAGCACTCATACACTCTAGATCACAAGTACACAGGTAGATAAATGTGTGTGTGGATGAGGAGTGAATTATTTAAAACACTTTATTAGGAGTAATAACTCAAATGGAATAACATAGAACGCTGTAGAATCAAAGTATAATGATTCCATGTGAGCCAATATAACAGCGAATTGTTACAAACCAGATCGGAGGCAGCCTTGCAGGTTGCCAATGTCCTAACCTCACTGAGAAGAGGGTAGTACTGGTGAAGTGACCAAGGCAGTATTAGATGAATCCTAACTTATAACTGAGGTCAGTAGGGATACCCACTAGGTGTGTATAAGTAATACCCCTATCAATATAGGTGGAGTCCTGCCACAGTTAAGTGGCTAACCTGTGGTATATGACAAAGCACGCCCAGCGAAACGTAGGTCGGCATGTGACGTCATCACGTCAGAGGGGCGGGACTCGTGCTCGTGATCGGAGCGCGTCCCCTTCTAGTAGCTCTCCGTTTAGAGCCATGTTTATGCATTAACATGCATTTTTAATGTAGTAGCACCCTGTGGCTTGATTGCACATATAGGCAAGCACCCTGCATTTATCAGAAGGGGTACCGCTATGAAGCCTGATCACCAGGGCTGCTGCTAATGATCGGATGCACCTCACTGTCTGTAACATTGGACTTCATGTGGAAACAGGCACTACTTGTGCACTGTTATAACAGCCTCTGATCCTACCTTTTCGCATTCATCTACCTGTGCTTATGTTTAGCACTTGACTCCTTCTGCGCAGGATATGTATCCTAATTATACTGGCAGGTAGACTAACCATCTATACATGCCACAGGGAGTACACCTTGTGCAACATACACACTGTATTGTGCTATTGTAACTGCACCTCCAGTGCATACCCAGAGACAAAATACCTTGTCTATCTAGTGTGTCATTACACTGATTAACTCCATATACCACAGGTTAGCCACTTAACTGTGGCAGGACTCCACCTATATTAATAGTGGTGTTACTTATACACACCCAGTGGGTATCCCCACTGACCTCAGTTATAAGTTAGGATTCATCTAATACTGCCTTGGTCACTGTACCAGTACCACCCTCTTCTCAGTGAGGTTAGGACATTGGCAACCTGCAAGGCTGCCTCCGATCTGGTTTCTAACAATTCGCTGTTATATTGGCTCACATGGAATCATTATACTTTGATTCTACAGCGTTCTATGTTATTCCATTTGAGTTATTACTCCTAGTAAAGTGTTTTAAATAATTCACTCCTCATCCACACACACATTTATCTACCTGTGTACTTGTGATCTAGAGTGTATGAGGGCTCTCCTTGGGGATCTGTTTCTCGTTGTTGCCTACCTATGTGTACCCCTGATTGTAGCACCGCCACTCATACAATTATTTAGCAGTAGCGAGGGTTCCTCTTCCCTTCCCCAGCCCCCTATCCCCTCCCTTGAGTTCGTGGCCACATATAAGATCCTAATCTTTAGGTTGCAGGGATGGTGCGGGGACGTGAGGGATGATTGTGGCCTACGGTTGATGTCACTGGACATTCTGATTCTCCGATTATAATGAGAGTTACTCTCACAATGACATTATATCTACTACACTTGTGAGTGTGCACGTCATGAAGCGTTTCTATTTTTGTAACAATACATTTTTACCCAGATTTACACCATATATATATCCATAATACATAATACACCATACATATATTAATAATCCAGACATTACAATATATATATATATATATATATTGTAATGTCTGGATTATTAATATCTGTGTTATTGAATATTTATCATTTTCATACCTATATATAGTGACAATAATATACATGGACTAATACAAATGTGATATTTAAGTCATTATAACTTAATTTACCAACGGATAACACAGAATGTCACATAAAGCAGAATATCACAGTTTTTCCATAGGATTTAATGGCAGTGATAATGCAGAATATCAAAGAATATCCCACCATAATGTGCCAGTGAGAGTAATAACCCTTCCTACACCTGTACATGTACCGTTACCAGAACACAGCTTTCTGATCATCTAACTATACAGTGCATCTTCCCATTGGGGAGGCAGAGCATCCTGAGTCACATCTTATCAGGAAGAGGTCATCTGTCATCATACTAAGCAGTGTCTACTCCCGAGGTCCCTATGCAAATTCAATATCAATCATCTTACTTTCTATACAGTACAGAGAGGTCCATATGTTGGGTTACCTCCCTCTCCTTTCATGCCAGAAAACTGTTGAATAGTGAAACTTTCTCCTCAGTGCTGTCTTGATCTCCTGGTTTCTCAGGCTGTATATGATGGGGTTGAAGAAGGGAGTCACCACCGTGTAGAGCAGAGATAGGACCTTGTTTATGTTAAATGTGTGTCCGCGGGATGGAATAACATAAATAATAATCAGAGTCCCATAAAATGTGCCAACAACTGTTAGGTGGGAGCTACAGGTGGAGAAGGCTTTCTGTCTCCCAGTGGTGGAGGGGATCCTGAGAATGGTGAGGCAGATACATACATAGGTCACAATTATGAACACAAATGGCAAGACGTCTACAGGGAAGGTTAGCACAAAGACTTCAATAACTATGAAGGAGATGTCTGAGCAAGAGTTTTTTACAAGAGGAGCAAAATCACAGAAGAAATGGTCAATGACATTGGGGCCACAGAACTGTAACTGACTGATCGGAAGAATTAAGATGATTGTCACTGCAAGACCTAAAAGCCAAGACCAGATGACCAGCTGCAGGCAAAGCTTGAAATTCATAATGGTGGTGTAACGCAACGGATGGCAGATGGCCAGGTATCGGTCGTAGGACATTACTGTGAGGAGGAGACTCTCTGAAGCCTCGGAGAAAGCAAACAAGTGAAATTGACTGACACAGCCAGCAACAGACATGGTGCCACCTTCTCCCCATATGAGCCGCAACATGTTGGGGACAATAACCATGGTGAGCAGGATGTCAGTTACGGACAAGTGGGCAAGGAAGAAGTACATGGGAGAGTGGAGTTGGTGACTGGTTGACACCAATGTGATGATCAGGAGATTACTACTTAAGGTCATAATGTAAGTCACGAGGAACATAGTGAAGAGTAAAATCTTGAAGTTGTGAAGATTCTGGAATCCAAGAAGCAGGAATTCTGTGTCTATTGTTTGATTCTTCCCCAGCATCGCCTGTTAACAGAGTAAACACAAATTACTTCTTTGATACTTGTAATATCCTCAGATATGGATGAGGGTTGCTAAAAGAAACCATTCTTCTGTCCCTCCCTTTATCTCAGCCTCACTCCCCCCGCCCTGTGCTTTGCTCAGGGCATTCTTCTTTCAGCTCCTTTCAAGAGTCTTTACCCCTCTCTTTCACCTACAACCTTTCCCCTCACCGCCTCATACCTGTGGAAGGACTTTACTCTCCGTATACGCAAAACTACATGTCTCCCAGCTTTCAAAGCCAGTCTTGAGAAACATCTTCTAGATGGACAATGTGAAAAGAAAAAAGGGGGGATGGGGGAGCACCGGTAGAAGGCTGGTATACACTGAATGGATTGTGTAATGCTCTATGACAATGTGAAGGGTTTTGTAGGAGTAAAATAATTTTTAACACTCACACGGCCTTGTGCGAATGCTGTCGCATCGAGGTATCTTTTGGCCTCCCTTTTCTTTCTTCTTTCTCCTTTCTTCTTTCGTCTCCTATCTGTCTTCTGGATTCTTTCGCCGCCTTGCGTCTGCGTTCTTCTTTGATGTTTGTCTCACCCTCGGAATAAATATATACACAAAATATATGAGCAAACTGTGATTTTATCAAGAAGGTGTCAGGATATAAGTAGGGATATAAATAAAAACACTCACACGGGCCTGTGTGCGTGCGCTCTAAGGGATGGTATCTTGGTCTTGAAGGGGCAGTCCCACTACTCGATGTATAGTTAAAGCTCTAAAAACAGAGAGTCAAAGGCCACACCTTGGTTAAAAGGCAGAAAACAAAATAAAAAGTTACTACTCACACGGCAAAGTGTGAGTGCACACTTGGATATGGTATCTTTATGGTTCTCCTTCTGATATCCCGGCTGGGACAGGTCCACTGGTGCTGCACGTGAGTCCTCACCCCCCCCCAATGGGTCAAGAAGTTCTGAGCCCGGGAATTCAAGGCCAAGGTCTTTATTAAATCAACAAATAAAACAACAAATCACAGCTAACTCAGCCCGTGAGTTACTCTGTGAAAAAGTAAAAAAGCCAGTCTTTTGGGAATCGAGCAGGACTTGTGGTACTGCAGCTGAACTGCCTCCGCGTCCGGATGTAGCGCTGCACGTCCGCGTGTCCCGCTCCCGACGGTGGCTTGGTAGGGTCAAGATTCTTGGGGGATTTTGAGCTACGCGTTTCACCCTACGGGCTTCCTCAGGCTCCGTAGTTAGAATGGTCTGGGCTCGCTACTCCTGCTTTATATAGTGCGGCCGGCCATTCTACTACACCCCCTAATTACGTTTGTTCTGAGTATTGAAATCGGTATCAGCTGTTCTACACTGATCATATATACAGTGTGACAGCGTTCCGTTCTACTTCACTGTGCATGTAACCAACATAATTGAGGACTGTGACTTTGTATTAGCTGAGGGGATTATATGCACCTTGTGTTGGTTTTCTTCAATTAGAACCTTACAATTTCTAAATAATGTCACCAATTGGCTATTAATACTAAACACTAAACATTGGGGACATAAACATGATAAGTCCAAATTTTACCCAAGTAATAGTAAGGGACATCATTTAGAGGTCTACACACAGTTGGTACTAGAGGACTTAGAAAAGATTGTAGGACAGAAAAAAGGTAAACAAGACAATCTCAGTAGAAAAGAAAAGGAAGCCCTGAAAGCACTAGCTGATGACAGGTCCATCACCATCAAACCAGCGGATAAAGGAGGAGGGGTGGTGGTGATGGACACTGAATATTACCTAAAAGAAGCAGGCCGGATACTAGGAGACGTAGGTACATATCAAAAATTGAATGTAGATCCCACCACTAAAGATAAAAAAGTTTTAGATACCATCCTAGAGAGGGGGAAGTCCCTGGGCATTTTGAATCAAAAAGAATGGAGTTATTTGAAACGTGATAAACCCATTTTATCTGTATTTTACTTCTTACCTAAGATACATAAATGCCTAGAGACTCCCCCAGGAAGACCTATTATATCGGGTATAGGCTCTCTTACTCAAAATCTTTCGGAGTACGTAGATACCTTTCTACAAAAATATGCTACCACAAGTAGATCTTACCTGAAGGATACCACACAGGTGCTTAACATTTTAAAAGATATAGAATGGCAGGAGGACTACATTTTGGTCACCTGCGATGTTAAATCTGTGTATACCTGCATAAAACATACAGATGGGGAAGGAGCAATAGAGCGAGCTATATCAAAAGACCATACTATCCCAGTGGAACAGCGTAAGTTTATTTTCGACAGTATAGGCTTCATTTTGCGCCACAACTCTTTCTGGTTCAATGGAGACATTTTCCTCCAGCTGTGCGGCACTGCGATGGGGACAAGGTTTGCGCCCAGCTTTGCGAACATCTTCATGGCAGATTGGGAGGACAGTCATATCTGGTCCGACCATCCGTTTGGCGCGAACCTTGTCTCCTGGCATCGCTATATCAATGATGTGCTGCTCATATGGAGGGGAAATGAAATTGATCTAGACCTATTCATTACCTATATCAACACGAACCAAGTAAATTTGGAGTTCACTTCTGAACACAGCAAAACCTCCTTACATTTTTTAGACCTTACAATTTTTGTGGAAAGCGGTACAGTAAAGACAAAAACGTTTTTTAAACCCACCGATGCCAATAACTATTTATTAAACACAAGTTGCCACCATCCTAAATGGCTTAAAAACATCCCGTATGGACAACTACGCAGGATTAAAAGAAATTGTACAGACCCAGAGATATACAAGGAACAGGCCCAGATTTTAAAAGATAAATTTCTAGAAAGAGGGTATGAAGCAGAGATAATAGAGACAGCACTAGAGAGAACAGAACTAGTCCCCAGAGAACAGCTTTTACAATCTAAAAATAAAACTAAAGACAAAAACTTTTCTTTAGCCTTTATTACAAACTACAGCACAGATGCCGGTAAAATAACAGAAATTATAAAAAAACATTGGCATATAGTCCAGATGGATCCTATTTTAAAAGAACACATTCCATCTGTACCAAGGGGGATTTTTAAAAGAGCACCCACAATCAAAGCCAAATTAGCACCTAGTGTATTTAGGAGGGAAAAAGAGGAAAGGGCCCAACATTGGCTACCCCCTCCAGTAGGTTTTTATGGCTGCTTCAGTTGCAAAGCCTCCAAACAGGCAATAAAAGGAGATAGGACAGAGTTTACCTCACATACCACGAACGAAAATTTTAAAATCAAACACCTCATCACATGTCGGACGGAATATGTGGTATACCTGCTTGCGTGTCCGTGTGGTCTCCAATACGTGGGCCGTACATCTAGACCTTTGAGGGTCCGCGTGTTGGAGCACGTGGGCAATATACGCAAGCAGGGTATGACCCATAGTGTCTCCAGACACTTCAGTATGTCCCATGGAGGGAACCCAGAGGGTCTCACCTACAAGGGCATAGAGAAGGTAGAGGTACATTGGAGGGGTGGAGATCAACTTATTAAACTTGGACAACGGGAAACCTTTTGGATCTACAGATTACAGACTTTAGCCCCAAAGGGTCTAAATATAGACATAGACCTGGGAGCGTTCTATTGAGTATCCAATTTGTTCAAGCAACGCCTTAAAGACAAAAACACCCTATCCTCCATCATTAACCCCATGGACCTTCGCGTTCCATGTCCCACGTCGCCTGACGCCCCCGCCCATCTCCTCCCCCCCCCCTCCCATCCCACCTTTCCTGCTATTCCCGATTTTCCGCATCCCCCTAGACCTTCAAAGCATGTTTGCTTTGCTTTTCTTTTTAGATCAACTTCATCCCACACAACATCTTTAAGGAGATGAGTCCATATGTATAGTAACAATTTACGCTCAATTCATACCCGCAATTGGCATCTTTTATGAGGAATTTTTTTATTAGAAAGTACAAATGTATTTTTAAGTATTTTTAAGCACCACATGTATAAAATTGAACTATATGAATTAACAAATCATTGATTAAGAAATTTAAATATGTTTTGAAAATTCTGTGTATAGATATTTATTTCATCCTTGTATTAATAATTTAGTATCAGATCATTTTTTGGTGAGGGAGTGGCTAGCACTTTTACACCATGCATGACCTACTGCACCGACACACTTTATTCGAGCAAATACCCAGTATGTACCTGGCAGATACCTGGAATGCGCCGCTCCTCACCTCTGACAAGCCCCGTTGCGTTTGCCTTCCCAGCCTGGGTTCATGCCTGGCTGACGGGCGGCTAATCTGTTAAATGACAATGATAAGGATTTAATAGTCTGCAATGCTTCGCGTGTCTACCAGATGGCATAAATTCATGAATTGTAATGCAGTATATATATATATACTGTGCAGTATTGCAGCCAGCGGGAATAAAATGCTTAAATCCCTGCATGGAAAATTCCTCAATGCACTCGGGCAGAAAACAGTCACAAACCTCAATACACCCGGGTTTACCCGAATTCGTGGGACTAGCCAAGCTCGAATAAAGTGTGTCGCCAGTGTAGCAATTGTTTACTTTAAATAATTTTAATCATTTTAATATCGACTCTTAGCCTAAGAGTTGTTTATAGTCATTAAGGGTCAGAGGGACAGAGGGGGCACTCCCTGGATCCAATTCAATGTTTACGTCCCCAATGTTTAGTGTTTAGTATTAATAGCCAATTGGTGACATTATTTAGAAATTGTAAGGTTCTAATTGAAGAAGACCAACACAAGGTGCATATAATCCCCTCAGCTAATACAAAGTCACAGTCCTCAATTTATGTTGGTTACATGCACAGTGAAGTAGAACGGAACGCTGTCACACTGTATATATGATCAGTGTAGAACAGCTGATACCGATTTCAATACTCAGAACAAACGTAATTAGGGGGTGTAGTAGAATGGCCGGCCGCACTATATAAAGCAGGAGCAGCGAGCCCAGACCATTCTAACTACGGAGCCTGAGGAAGCCCGTAGGGCGAAACGCGTAGCTCAAAATCCCCCAAGAATCTTGACCCTACCAAGCCACCGTCGGGAGCGGGACACGCGGACGTGCAGCGCTACATCCGGACGCGGAGGCAGTTCAGCTGCAGCACCACAAGTCCTGCTCGATTCCCAAAAGACTGGCTTTTTTACTTTTTCACAGAGTAACTCACGGGCTGAGTTAGCTGTGCTTTGTTGTTTTATTTGTTGATTTAATAAAGACCTTGGCCTTGAATTCCCGGGCTCAGAACTTCTTGACCCATTGGGGGGGGGGGGGGGGGGTGAGGACTCACGTGCAGCACCAGTGGACCTCTCCCAGCCGGGATATCAGAAGGAGAACCATAAAGATACCATATCCAAGTGTGCACTCACACTTGGCCGTGTGAGTAGTAACATTTTATTTTGTTTTCTGCCTTTTAACCAAGGTGTGGCCTTTGACTCTCTGTTTTTAGAGCTTTAACTATACATCGAGTAGTGGGACTGCCCCTTCAAGACCAAGATACCATCCCTTAGAGCGCACGCACACAGGCCCGTGTGAGTGTTTTTATTTATATCCCTACTTATATCCTGACACCTTCTTGATAAAATCACAGTTTGCTCATATATTTTGTGTATATATTTATTCCGAGGGTGAGACAAACATCAAAGAAGTAGGAGAAGAAGAACGCAGACGCAAGGCGGCGAAAGAATCCAGAAGACAGATAGGAGACGAAAGAAGAAAGGAGAAAGAAGAAAGAAAAGGGAGTCCAAAAGATACCTTGATGCGACCGCATTCGCACAAGGCCGTGTGAGTGTTAAAAATTATTTTACTCCCACAAAACCCTTCACATTGTCATAGAGCATTACACAATCCATTCAGTGTATACCAGCCTTCTACCGGTGCTCCCCCATCCCCCCCTTTTTTCTTGTCTCATTTGTTGAAGGATCCTGGGTAGATCCTTTATTGGGGTCTTTAGAGTCACAGGCGGAAAAGAAGCAGAGGGACACCTTGCCTACCACCAAAGTTGCTATATCCCCCTTTACCATACCTACCATCCCCCTAGGTGGCACCCGGGTTTCTTGTTCTCCGGACAATGTGAAAAGCCTGGAATCATGAGTACAGATGTTGAAAGCTTCATTGCTCCTCCAAATAACACAACATATCCCATTAAACTCATCAGATTCAGTTTCCCAAACATCAAAAAACTGATTTATTTGTGTCTTACGTTTAGCAAAACTGTGGGAAAATAATGGCACAGAGAATTAAATACTAGCACTCCTTTTGACACACACACACACACACACACACACACATATATATATATGTGTGTGTGTGTGTGTGTATATATATATATATATATAAAGCAGAAAATAGCCGTGTTAGTCCAGATGCGATAGTGCAGAGTAAATGAGTTCTTCAGTATTAGGTGATACCTTTTTTATTTGGACTAACAATTTATGTAATAGGACATGCTTTCGAGAGTTATCCTCTCTTCTTCAGGTCAGCAATACTGATATACAAAGGGTTCAATGGCTAAAACAGTGTGGAGAGAGGAAAAAAAAAACAACAGATATTTACTGTAGATAAGGTAGGGTGTTAAGTGTTTGAAGCCAGGGGACAGTGTCAAAGAAAGGTGGGGAGGGGGAGGGATACTGGGGGGGAGAGAAAGTGTGGATAAAAATAGAGGCAAGCAGGATAATTACAAGCAATTTTGATAGGGTGTGAAAAAACCCATGTCCGCATTAAGTCCTTTGGTTTGTAATTATCCTGCTTGCCTCTATTCTGATCCACACTTTCCCCCCCCCCCAGTATCCCTCCCCCTCCCCACCTTTGTTTGACACTGTCCCCTGGCTTCAAACACTTAACACCCGACATTATCTACAGTAAATATCTGTTGTTGTTTTTTTCCCCCTCTCTCTACACTGTATTAGCCATTTAACCCTTTGCATATCAGTATTGCTTGACCTGAAGAAGAGAGGATAACTCTCGAAAGCTTGTCCTGTGACATAAATTGTTAGTCCAAATAAAAAAGGTATCACCGAATACTGAAGAACTCATTTATTCTGCACTATATATATATATATATATATATATATTATGTGGTAATGTTAGGGGTTTCTCAGAGCTTGTTGGGTATCTGTGTGTTTACAGGGAATTAAAGCAATTTTTTTTATTTACCGTGATACATGCTGCGGACACCAATATAATGTCAACACAGCTACTGTATATTGCTATATAGGTTCTGTAGTCATAATTCTCCTTATTAAACCCCCACCCCTACTGCAAATCCAATTAAGTATTGTAAGAAGTGAGAACAGAATAAACAGATGTTGATTCAAATATTAAAGAAAAAGTACCAACAGGTAAACACAGGAGGTAAATATATCTGGTAGCATTGACGAATTACCCAAATTCAAACAAGAAAGGAGACTTATTGGGGGGCTGATTTTTTTTTTTTACTAGCACATTTAGAATTGTGAAATTTCAACAACATACAGTTTCATATTTTAAAATAAAAATGTTGGAATTTACTGCAAAATGTAATGGGAACAAGAAGCTTAAACTGACCCAATGTGATAAGCAAATAACCTTATTTTATTTATTTACTTATTTATAAAATGTGTTACCAGGAAGTAATACACTGAGAGTTACCGCTCGTTTTCACGCATGTCCCGGGCACAGAGGTATGATGACAAATACATGGTTACAAATGCATAGTTACATAAGTGAGCAGGGTTATACATTATATACAAGACATTGCATGCACAGTTAGAAATAAAATATATTATAGTTACAGAGCAGATTAAAATGTGAGACAGCCTTAGTTATGAAAGAACTTAGACTGGTGGTGGATGTGAGAGTCTCCGGCAGACTGTTCCAGTTTTGGGGTGCACGGTAAGAGGAGGAGGAGCGGCCGGATACTTTGCTGAACCTTGGGACCACTGACATTGGGACAAATGACACTGTTAACCGTATACAAGCGAAACAAAAGTAGACAATGTATATGATATATAAGGTTTCCAGTGACAAATTATGGGGAAAATAACCTCATACAAATGACAACGTTTCCCCATCATTACATACTAATAACAAAACTAATTTGTTTCTAACATTTTTTTTATAAAACGTGATCCAGCGACTGAAAGAACTTTTTAATTTGCATTTATTTATAGACCCCAAATTAATATAAAAAAAGCTATTTGGTTATATTGATATGTAGTTACAATAAAATCACCACCCCTGCTGCAAAGCAGAACACAGCAATGTGACTTCCCTCAGTATCCCACACTTACCATCACCTATAACCACTACCACAGCAATGATCAGACTCAGTCAGTATCAGGCTCGGCTTTTTTCAGGGAAACAACTTAGCCCTCCCTGGTAAACGTCCTCATTGAGATGTATGCAGCATCGTGATATAATTCTCTGTGCTTCTTGTTGACCCTACAATATACTGTAGGAGCTTCTCCTGATGCCGGGCAGCCTGTCTGACGATAACAGACTGTAATATTTACCACACCCAGATTGATAGAGGTTTTTATACTCTTCACACAGTAGAGAGAACAGTCCCTGTGGTACACAGTCTACAGAATCCCATGGAGACTTCATCAGGAGGATTGAAAGAAATTCCAGGAGGAAAACACCAACTCCCATCCCAATCAGTAACTTACAGAGCTTTGCTGCAGGTTTGGTGTCTCCATCGTGCAGATAATGTAACTGCTAGATTCATTTCAGGCTGTGAAAAGACCTGAGAAGTGTCCATCTCTTCACATCATTTACGAAGAGCCCTTTTCTTTGTATTGCTTCCTCCAGAACTAGGCCCAATGACACATATTTAATTAGCGGTGCCGGCCCTTAAGATATCGCCGGCCGGATGTAGCGCTGGTTGGATAACGCAGTAATAGCCGTGGCGTAAAAATGTTTCACCTGCGTCGACGTTATTTCTGTGTGTATAACTTTATTTACCCAGAAAAAAACGGACGCTTAACGTCTGTTTTAATTGTGCAACAGCTAATCACAATTGTGTGCACAGCGTCGGCGCGTTTTAAATATGTTCTATCATCACGGACCTTTAAGAACATCACCTATAGCAGCACCACCCAGAGGCACCGTGGCACCCTAAACATTATCAATAGAAACGGGTGAATTCGTCCACATCCGTCTCCCGTATTTTCCCCCAGAAATGTGTTTTGTGGTGTAAAATCCGCAAACGGTTTTGGCGTCTTCAATCTGCGCGGATTCATAGATAAACGCCATTGGATGGAACCCGTGGACAGATTTGTAGCATCAAATCCGTGGATTCAGCAACTCGTTGGCGGATTCTTTAGAAGGATGGGAGGATTATATTCTATAAATCCGCCGACGGGTTTGCGGAATCCGCAGAGAGTGTTCAGGTAATAATAATAAAAAAAAAAACATCCCCAAAACGTGAATCTCCCTTTTTGACATCCGCGGACAGAAGAAACCAGCCGATCCAAAGTCGCACTCCTTTTGAAATATATATATATCACACTTATTAAGGTTATGGTGGGTAAAAAAAGTGACAAAAACCCTCCACAGTAAAGCATAAAGCAACTGTAAATATTCCTGTATGTTCATTTGCATGTCTTAGACAGGTCTGCAACCCTGTCTGTCACCATTATCACCCAGCACACAGCATTTCCACTGCAGCAAGGGATTCTGGGAAATTACATGCAAATGAGCACAGTGCCACCTTTTATCTCAAGCTCACATTACATGAGCAACCCTTAGCCAATGCATGCTGCTTTAGACACAGCTTTAAAGCAAGGACTTGGGAGATGCAAAGCCAGTAAACCCACTCACAGACATATATATATATATATATATACATACATAATAATCAAAAAATAAATAGATGATACCGTTCTGTGGCTAACGAAATGCTTTTATTTGTGCGAGCTTTCGAGATACACTGATCTCTTCTTTCGGCGATGTTACAATGAATGAAGCAAAAGGTAAACATAAAAACAGTGTCTCTTGGAATGTTATCTGTGCTGGTCCTTCCCCCGGTGTGGATGTGTTTTATGGCTAGAGGTGTCAAAGGGTTCCTGAAAGCAAGTGAAGAAAGAGTGTGCATGTGTAACAGTGTGAATATAAATGAATGGAGAGCCCACAGTATATACAGTGCTTTACACAAGGTGTGTGTGGAGTGGGAGTGGATATAAATGGTGTGGGTGGGTGTGGAAATGTGAGGGTTTGTAGCACAACTAAAAGTGTGTGTGGATACTTTGTGGTCCCTATTGGTGTATAGGGATGGAAAAACAAGAAGTATTAGTATGTGTGAAAGACAGCTGTGTGTGCATACATATAGCACAGTATGTACAGACATGGCCTTTAGCGCTCATGGGAAGAGAGTTCACTTGTGTCAGTAATGGCTCATAAAATTTCGATCTCTGTTTAGGCCACTGCTAAGTGTCCTGAACAGTTGCATAAATTTGTATTCATGCAACTGTCTCTCTTTCGGTGTTTTAAGATTACCTTTGAGTATGGCAACCCTCAGATCGTTCATCTTATGGCCAGAGTCAGAGAAATGGTCGCCAACAGGACTGTCTCTTGTTCCGTGTGTGATGCTGTGGCGATGCAGGTTCATTCGCTTGTTTAGCCCCTGTCCTGTCTCACCTATGTAGTAGCAGCCTCCTGGGCATTTCATGCACATGATGAGGTACACGACATTGCTGGAGGAACAGGTGAACCTTCCTCTGATTTTGTATTCCCGATTCCTGTGTGGTATTTGTATTGTGTCCGCTGTGTAGAGCATTGCGCAGGTTTTGCATCTTGGGTCCTGGCATGGTTTTGTCCCGCATTCAGTTGTACTGCTGAATACTTTACTCCTCACCATAATATTCTTGAGATTATGGGGTTGTCTGTATGATAATAAGGGTGCTTCAGGGAAGACCTGTTGCAGTCTTGTATCTTCCTGGAGGATGGGTTGTAGTTTCCTGGCGATCTTGCGTAGGGATCCTAGGTGTGGGTTATATGTGACCACCAAAGGTAACCTGTCGCTTGTCTCCTTCTGTTTTTATTCAAGGAGATCACTTCTTGGTATTCTGGTGGCTTTGTGAATTTGCTGGTCTACAATTCTGTGGTTATATCCACGGTTTATAAAGTCTGATCTCAAGGCTTTAATCCGCTGGTCTCTGTCTGCTGTGTCGGAGCATATCGTATCGTTGTATCGTATGGCTTGACTGTAGATGGTTGCATGTTTGGTGTGTGTCGGGTGGAAGCTGTTGTCCATCAAATAGCTGGCTCTGTCTGTAGGTTTGCGGTATACAGAAGTCTGTAGTTGGTTGTTCTTTATAGTAATGGTGGTGTCTAGAAAATGTACTTCATCCGGGGAATGGGTGAGTTTGAGGTTGATGGTCGGGTGGAAAGTATTGAAGTTGTCATAGAACTGTAGGAGGTCCTGTTCGCCAGAGGTCCAAATCAGGAGGATGTCATCGATGTAGCGAAGGTATGTAAGGGGTTTCAAGTGACAGGTGGACAGAAAGTCACTTTCCAGTTTTGCGCAGAACAGATTGGCATACTGTGGCGCCATCCGAGTACCCATAGCGGTCCCAATTGTCTGGAGGTATGTCATACTCAAAGGTAATCTTAAAACACCGAAAGAGAGACGGTTGCATGAATACAAATTTATGCAACTGTTCGGGACACTTAGCAGTGGCCTAAACAGAGATCGAAATTTTATGAACCATTACTGACACTAGTGAACTCTCGTCCCATGAGCGCTAAAGGCCATGTCTGTACATACTGTGCTATATGTATGCACACACAGCTGTCTTTCACACATACTAATACTTCTTGTTTTTCCTTCCCTATACACCAATAGGGACCACAAAGTATCCACACACACTTTTAGTTGTGCTACAAACCCTCACATTTCTACACCCATCCACACCATTTTTATCCACTCCAACTCCACACACACCTTGTGTAAAGCACTGTATATACTGTGGGCTCTACATTCATTTTTAGTCACACTGTTACACATACACACTCTTTCTTCACTTGCTTTCAGGAACCCTTTGACACCTCCAGCCATAAAACACATCCACACCGGGGGAAGGACCAGCACAGATAACATTCCAATAGACAGTTTATAGTATAGCTTTTCCTTGATTCATTCATTGTAACATCGCCGGAAGAAGAGATCAGTGTATCTCGAAAGCTCGCACAAATAAAAGCATTTCGTTAGCCACAGAACGGTATCATCTATTTATTTTTTGATTATTGAAGCTCGGCTAACACGGTACTGATACCTCTACATATATATATATACAGTATATATAATATGGTGGGTGTTGGAGTTAGAGCGTGCTGGGAATGTGTGTGTTAATTTAGTTCCTGACTGGTAACAGTTGTTTGGAGGTTAGGTGGCCCCTCCTCCCAGAGCTCACCCTCCCCCCCCCCCACCTTTTTAACTTGGGAGGTTCTGGCATTTTGCTGAATGGACAGGACTCACTGTGGTTGCTTCCCCGCATACAGAGGTAAAAGGAAGGGTTCACAGTTTAGTGTTAGGACCCGCAAAATGTGGTTATACCTTGACGTGGTGTTATTGTGTGTCTGTGCAATATCTTCCTGGTGTGTTATTGTGTGTCTGTGCAGTATCTTCCTGGTGTGTTATTGTGTGTCTGTGCAGTATCTTCCTGGTGTGTTATTGTGTGTCTGTGCAGTATCTTCCTGGTGTGTTATTGTGTGTCTGTGCAGTATCTTCCTGGTGTGTTATTGCGTGTCTGTGCAGTATCTTCCTGGTGTGTTATTGCGTGTCTGTGCAGTATCTTCCTGGTGTGTTATTGTGTGTCTGTGCAGTATCTTCCTTCTTCCTGGTGTTTTATTGTGTGTCTGTACAGTATCTTCCTTCTTCATTGTGTGTTATTGTGTGTCTGTGCAGTATATTCCTTCTTTATATTGTGTTATTGTGTGTCTGTCCACTATGTGCCTTAAGCAGGGTGTGTTATTGTGTGTAGAGAGAGAGAAAGAGAGATAGAGAGATAAAATTATAATAATCGGGGAACACGTCCCCTTGCGGTGTGATCCCTCCTTGCCTGCTTCCTCTCAGTCCCCCGCTCTGTTTACAGATTGCACACGCACACTCAGCTCTTCTACCCGTACCACGGAGCCTGGCTCCGCCCCCCCCCCCCCGGTCGCGTCGCGCGTCACGCACATGTGACATCGTGCACCGCTCCCCAGCTACAAGCAAGTACACACACCTGTCTCCTGTGCCTTGCAGCCAATCTCTGCCTCCGCAGAGGCCGCACCTCTGCTCCGCCTCTCAATCCCAGTCATGCATCTCTCCTATTCAAACCCTGCCCTTTCATTTCCTCATTGCTGAGCATAACCTGTGCAGCCTTGTGTTCCTGCGTTCTGTTTTGCCTTGTGCCTTTCTGCTTTCCCCTCCACTTGCTTTCACGTGTACTGACCCGGCTTGACTATTGGACCCTCTCTGGATAACGACCCCGGCTTGCCCGTGACTACCTGCACCTCTCCATCCCTGACCACGGCTTTTGGACACGCTGCTACTTTACCGGCTCCAACCCCAGACCACGTCACGACAGACACCGACCATTTTACTGGCTCTGCCCCCCGGGCCCCGGCAAGTATGTGAACTAACCCGGACCCGGCTACGCTGACTATCCACCCTCCAGGCGCGCTTCCGCTGCTTGGGTTGCGCAGTTGTGTACTTTCCTACCTCAGTACCAGGGTCCTGCCTTGTTCGTGGTGAGCGCAAGTGTTACAGAGAGAGAGAGAGAGAGAGAGACAACATGTAAAGAGACTCCTGTGCACAAAACAACAACAGGGGGAAACAGAACCCATAGGAGCAGAGAGCAGTTGGCATTAGCAATCACTCGTCCTCACCATAATACTGTATTTAACAAGACAAAGTTATATATTAACCGTTGAAAAAACGTGCCAGCAGAGAAGTTTCACTTCAAAAATGTGCTCATAATTGGGGTTTAGAACTGACTTGAACCTGTAAGTAAAACAGGGAATAGGCACTGCGGAATGAAAAAAAATGAGGCTGGCGGTAGGTATGAACAAATTAATCATCTTTATTGGGCATAATAGCCAACGTTAAAAAAAGCACAACAATCCTCTGACGCGTTTCTTGTCTACTGGGCACTTTAGCAGCTGGGGGTTTTCACACATTTGTCCTAACTTATGTGCATCGCCTTCACATTATAATATTCTTCAGCTAATATAATTTTGAAAGAACTACGGTGAAGAATTTCCGTGCCGAAGTTTGACTCATTCGCCCACCTCTCGGAATAAGGAGTAGTTGGTACAGACAATGAGAAGACAGGAGGATTAGACATTCCTTGATATGTAACGAGACACCAGAAAAGTCAAAGAAACTTATTCGTAATTGGGGTGTAGAATCGACTTTAACCTGTAAGTAAGTGACAACATACACAGTATTGGGGTTCCATCCTCCATTTAAATGTGTCACATACAGCGTGTGGCTGCAGGAAAACCCGCATTAGTGTTGCACTGGGGATAAGCGATTCCGGATATTCTGTAACATTTATAGGGAAAGTAATAGACGAAAACACACAGAAGGCTTATCGCTCTCCAAAACTACCATAATTAACATAAAATTCCATGGTGCATAGGGTAGGGGAAATGAGGACACAAAAATCTAGTCAGGGTAAAGATCCTGGTTAGACAAGAAACCCGCAATTGCACTCAAAGGACACAACTATAGGTGGGACCAGAAAATATTCCCAAACTTGTAGTCTACTGTGCCAAGCGACGCAAAACAAAAAAGCTTTTATTAGAACATAATAGGGGACATAAGCGGGGAGTGTAGGGTATAAACAGAAGTGTATTTAAAATTTGGTGGTGGTTGACACGGAGTACATAGAGGTTAAAGTCTCCTCTTGGGCTTTAGAGTCCAATTGCGGGTCTCTTGTCTAACCAGGATCTTTACCCTGACTAGATTTTTGTGTCCAAAGTAATAGACGTCCTGAGGTGGTCGGTAAGATTTCAACAACCGCGGCCACAGATATTGGGAAGAAAACAAGAGCTAAGCGACGTAAAATTACTAGCACTTTGCTGAAGAAGCACGTCTGTGCGAAACGCGTAGGCGCCACGCCTGCGCACCTTTCCTTACACCATATCCGGGCGTCTGCCCAACCAGGACCTGGTGTTTGTACGCTTTATCCCGAGACGCGCTAAACACGGAAGGGTCGACATCTCGGTACGCAGCAAGGGGACTTACGCCAGCGCCCGGTGACCCGGCCGAGGACCTCGTTGCGATCGTCGCTTTTTATTCCAGTCCTGTTACCCCAATTGAGTAGAAGGAAATGGGTCTCCGGGAAGCGCAATATATGTGAAGACAAAGAATATATTGATAGTGCAATATTGTTTATATTGAGGTCAGAATATGGTGACTTGTCTCTCTAATAAATTCTCACAAACGTGAGGAAATTGAAGGCACGTAAAGGTATCTTTTGGATGCTATAGGTGTCACAGAGCGATCAGAAGATCCAGAAATCAATATTTCCCCCGGTACATGGGCTCCCAAGGACCTTATTAGAAGATAAAACTGGACATAGTGCAGACCGTATATAAAGTTTATAAAGGGTAAGTGGATGATATTACACTCACATGGTTTCAGTAATAAAAAAGCATTTCGATCGCAATGGATCTCAGCGGCCGGATGGATAGTAGCTCAGCTTCCCCTCTGCCGTGGCGTGCGTGTCACTGATGCGTTCCAGTAACCACATAGGTTTCATCAGGAGTGGTGAAACGCGTAGAGTGACGCGTAGAGTGACGTTTTCCTATGCCGGCCGGAACCCCAGGAAGTGGACGAAGCGGATGACATCACTTCCGGTTTTAATGGAACGCATCAGTGACACGCACGCCACGGCAGAGGGGAAGCTGAGCTACTATCCATCCGGCTGCTGAGATCCATTGCGATCGAAATGCATTTTTATTACTGAAACCATGTGAGTGTAATATCATCCACTTACCTTTTATAATATGCTTTGTCTGCATCTTCCTGTGTCCCTAGGGGAAATCTCATTGGTCCCTTGGGCCGCCTGCCCCCGCACCTCTCATTGGCCTGAGGCCTGAGGCGGAGTGACGACTCACACACACACACACACACACACACACACCCTCCAAGTCAGCGTGACCCACGCGCACCTCCTCCTCTCCCCATGTCTCCCTGTTTCCCCCGCATTCACCCCCCCTGGTGCCGCTACAGTTAGCGGGGGAGCGAGCGCCCGGGACACCCCCCACGGCTCTCAAGCACGCGCCTGTGTGTGTGTGTGTGTGACACTGTGTGTGGGGGGGACACTGTGTGTGTGTGACACTGTGTGTGTGTGTGTGTGTGGGACACTGTTTGTGTGTGTGTGTTACACTGTGTGTGGGGGGGACACTGTGTGTGTGTGACACTGTGTGTGTGTGTGTGTGTGTGGGACACTGTTTGTGTGTTACACTGTTTGTGTGTGTGTGTTACACTGTGTGTGTGTTACACTGTTTGTGTGTGTTACACTGCCTCTTACTCCTGTCTGTGTGTGTGTGTGACACTGTGTGTGTGTGTGTGTGTGACAGTCTGTGGTGGGAGCCGGGGGGTGATGTGGTGGGGGCTGGGGGTTGATGCAGGGGGGGGGGGGCAGTAATGTGAGGTGCAAGGCGGGGGACACTGATGTGGGGGCCAGGAGGGGTGGAGAGTGATGTGGGGTGCAGGGAGGGGAGACCGCAGATGTGAAGGAGGGGGGGGGGGACGGAGCTGTGAAGAGGGGGGGGACGGAGCTGTGACGGGGAACGGAGTTGTGAACGTGGGGGCCAGCCAACTGTGAAGGGGGGTAAATCACGGGCAACGCCGGGTATATCAGCTAATATATATATATATGTGTGTATATATATGTGTGTATATATATGTGTGTATATATACCGTATTTTCCGGCATATAAGACGACTTTTTAACCCAGGAAAATCTTCTCAAAATTCGGGGGTCGTCTTATACGCCGGGTGTCGTCTTATAGGGCGGGTGCTGAAACTTCCGAGCCGGACTGGAGATTCTGCGGTCGCCACATATGGAGGGGGGGGGGGGGGGCTCAAAAACGGCCGCGGCCGCATCCCCGCCGTATGCGGCGACCGCGTGAAAGCAGCAAGGGCGGCGCTGTACAAGTACGGTAGAAGAAAATCCACTCACCAGGATTCGTGGAAAGAAGTGACTTAACGCGGTCCCGATGACGAGGTGAGGGGGCGCCTCACCGGGAAGGTGTAAGTGAAGGGCGGAGCAAGCTGCAGGCGTCCGGGACGCCCGGGGTACGGAAAAAAAGAGATAGAGCGGCGCTGTGCCCAGAAAAACGCGCCTCTTTCACCCGTCTGGCCCGCCCTTGTATCCTATTACCGTACCTCCTTCTCTGCCTCTCAGATCTCGCTCCTGAGGACTGCAGTGAAGCGGCGGAGGTGCGCATGTGCGAGATCTGAGAGGCAGAGAAGGAGGTAATAGGATACAAGGGCGGCCAGACGGGTGAAAGAGGCGTGTTTGCGCTACCGCTCTGATAGTCTTGGAGACAGGGAGGGCTGGGCAGGCAGGGAGAGCTGACCAATCCAAGCAGGCTTTGTATACAACAACCAGCCAATCGCCGGTAAGGTACATCGCTTGCCGTGATTGGCTGGTTGTTGTCTACTGGGTACCACATACAGTACAGCACCAGTATCTGCACCTGTTCATACAGTATAGCACCAGTATCTGCACCTGTTCATACAGTATAGCACCAGTATCTGCACCTGTTCATACAGTACAGCACCAGTATCTGCACCTGTTCATACAGTATAGCACCAGTATCTGCACCTGTTCATACAGTATAGCACCAGTATCTGCACCTGTTCATACAGTACAGCACCAGTATCTGCACCTGTTCATACAGTATAGCACCAGTATCTGCACCTGTTCATACAGTATAGCACCAGTATCTGCACCTGTTCATACAGTATAGCACCAGTATCTGCACCTGTTCATACAGTATAGCACCAGTATCTGCACCTGTTCATACAGTACAGCACCAGTATCTGCACCTGTTCATACAGTATAGCACCAGTATCTGCACCTGTTCATACAGTATAGCACCAGTATCTGCACCTGTTCATACAGTACAGCACCAGTATCTGCACCTGTTCATACAGTACAGCACCAGTATCTGCACCTGTTCATACAGTACAGCACCAGTATCTGCACCTGTTCATACAGTATAGCACCAGTATCTGCACCTGTTCATACAGTATAGCACCAGTATCTGCACCTGTTCATACAGTACAGCACCAGTATCTGCACCTGTTCATACAGTATAGCACCAGGACATACACTACAGTATACAAATGTCCAACAGTCAAAGCCCCATCATGGCTCCACCAGCAAGAAGAAAGAAATATGAAGCCAGTTTCAAACTTAAAGTTGTAAACTTTGCCATGGAACATAATAACTGCGCTGCTGCAAGACAATATGGAGTAACAGAAAAGATGGTTCGGGACAGGAAAGCAAATGAAAAAGCATTAAAGCGTATGCCACGGGGTAAGTGTGCATTAAGAAGAGGCACCCCACATTGGCCAGAACTCAGAAAACATGTAGCAGACATGGTGAATGAGCATCGCCAAAACGGTTATGTAGTGACACGAAATAAAATACGTTTGTTTGCACTTCAGTGGGCCAAATCTAACCCAGATCACAGCAACAGATTTAAGGTCACTGTATCCTGGTGTACTAGATTCATGGGAAGGCATAATATGGTACTGAGGCAAAAGACGGAAATTGCCCGAAAAATTACCTGCAGATCTTCATAGCAAAGTAAATAGTTTCCACCGATACGTAATACAACAGCGCACTAAACATGGCTATGCGTTAAGTAGTATTGGAAATGTGGATGAAACTCCAATGAATTTTGATATGGTTGGAAATAAAACTGTCCATCAAAAAGGTGGAAAAACAATTTTAATTAAAACAACAGGACACGAGAAGTCCAGTTTTACAGTGGTACTAGGATGCACAGCTGATGGCGCCAAGCTGAGACCAATGATTATTTTTAAAAGAAAAACAATGCCGAAACTCAAGTTCCCTGTTGGTTGTTTTGTACATGTGAATGAAAAAGGCTGGATGGATGAAGAAGGGGTAAATCTATGGCTTGATAATGTATGGAGCAGGCGACCAGGTGGACTTATTCAAAAATGTAGTCTACTGGTGTGGGATATGTTCAGGGCTCATTTAACTCCCAGCACCAAGCAAAGGCTTGCAAGACTAAACACAGATGCGGCAGTTATTCCTGCAGGATTGACATCGTTGGTACAGCCACTGGATGTGTGCCTAAACAAGCCATTTAAAGATCGCATTGGAGAACAGTGGAATGAATGGATGGTTAGCGGCGAAAAGTCATTCACAAAAGGAGGAAACATGCGTGCTTCCACAGTTGGATGTTTTGTGCAAGTTTGTCATAAAAGCCTGGAATGATATTGATGCAGAAACAGTAATCAAGTCTTTCAAGAAGTGTGGCATATCAAATTCATTAGATGGTATGGAGGACAACTACTTGTGGCAAGATGAAGAGGAAGCCGAAGCTGAGACCACACCATCTGCTACGGAATTCGATCCATACGATGACTGCCTTACAAATGTATCACAAGATGTCATTGATGTACTTATGATATCAGATGACGAACAGGAGGATTTTGAAGGCTTTTACAGGGAAACTGTCACGCCAGCAAAACCTGTAAAAATACCATAGCTTGCAGTTATGATGGGCGTTGCTAACTCGCCAGGGACTTGCCCGGCACTTGCTCTCTCTCTATTGTTTGTTATCTTCCTCCTATCATCATCAGTTCCAGTTTGGTTGACAGCTTAGAAAACAAACTGCATGGCAGCTCGCATGGGTTTATTGTCTTATCCTTCCTTTCAGCTTTAGAGTGAATTAGGAAAAGTTTAATCCACTTGCACTGTTCTATGTTTACATGTTTGATGACAAACAGCCTTATGTTTATAAGTGACAGTTTTCCTGCTAAGTACCTGCATGTCATAAGAATTTGAATTAAAATTACCATATTGAAATCAAATCTGATGTTTTTTTACGGCGAGTATATCCCAAACTCTATATTTTAACTGGAAAAGTTGGGGGTCGTCTTATACGCCGGAAAATACGGTATATATATATGTGTGTATATATATATATGTGTGTATATATATATGTGTATATATATATATATATATATATATATATATATATATATGTGTATAAATATATATACATGTAGAGGTATCAGTACCGTGTTAGCCGAGCTTTATAATCAAAAAATAAATAGATGATACCGTTCTGTGGCTAACGAAATGCTTTTATTTGTGCGAGCTTTCGAAATACACTGATCTCTTCTTCCGGCGATGTTACAATGAATGAAGGAAGCAAAGGGTATACTTAAAAACAGTGTCTCTTTAGAGATAAACATGTCATATTCAAGTCAATATAAGCCAATGTTACACATGTAGCCAGCTTTATTTTACCAACGGATAACACAGAATGTCACATTATAAATGAGAATATCACCGTTTTTCCATATGATTAAATGGCAGTGATAACGCAGAATATAACAGAATATCCCACCACAATGTGCCAGGGATAGTAATAACCCTTTCTACACCTGTACATGTACCGGAACCAGCACACAGCTTTCTGGGGGAGAGGGAGCGGCTCAGTGAGTAACGACACTGACTGGCACGGAGAGTTTGAATCAGGGAAGCCTGATTCAATTCCAGGTGTCAGCTCCTTGTGACCTTGGGCAAGTCACTTTATCTCCCTGTGCCTCAGGCACCAAACACATAGATTGTAAGCTCCATGGGTCAGGGACTTGTGCCTGCAAAATGTTTCTGTAAAGCGCTAGATACATCTAGCAGTGCTATACAAGAACATGTTATTATTATTATTATTATTATTATTATTATTATTATTATTATTATCTAACTATACATTGACTCTTCCCATTGGGGAGGCAGGACATCCTGATATAAATCTTATCAGGAAGAGGTAATCTGTCCTCATACTAAGCAGTGACTTCTCCCGAGGTCCCTACACAAATTCAATATTAATCTTATCATCTATACAGTACAAAGAGGTTCATATGTTGGGTTACCTCCCTTTCCTTTCATGCCAGAAATCCGTTGAATATTGAAACCATCTCCTCAGAGCTGCCCCGATCTCCTGGTTCCTCAGGCTGTATATGATGGGGTTAAAGAAGGGAGTCACCACCGTGTACAGCAGAGATAGGACCTTGTTTATGTTAAATGTTTGTCCTATGGATGGAATAGCGTAGACAGTAATCAGTGTCCCATAATATGTACAAACAACTGTGAGATGGGAGCTGCAGGTGGAGAAGGCTTTCTGTCTCCCAGTGGTAGATGGGATCCGGAGGATGGTGAGGAAGATACATACGTAGGTCACAATGATGAACACAAATGGCAAGAGGGCTACAGGGAAGGCTAGCACAAAGCTGTCAATTTCTATGAGGGAGGTGTCTGAGCACGAGTGATTTACAAGAGGAGCAAAATCACAGAAGAAATGGTCAATGACATTGGGGCCACAGAATTGTAACTGACCGATCGGAAGAATTAAGATTAATGTCACCGCAAGACCTAAGAGCCAAGACCAGATGACCAGCTGGAGGCGAAGCTTCAGATTCATAATGGTGATGTAACGCAACGGGTGGCAGATGGCCAAGTATCGGTCATAGGACATCACAGTGAGAAGGAAACACTCTGTAGCCCCAGTGCAAGTAAAGAGGTGAAGTTGACTGACACAGCCAGCAACAGACATGGTGCCACCTTCTCTCCATATGAGGCGTAGCATGTTGGGGACAATAACCGTGGTGAGCAGGATGTCAGTTAGGGACAAGTGAGCAAGGAAGAAGTACATGGGAGAGTGGAGTTGGTGACTGGTTGACACCAATGCGATGATCAGGAGATTACTACTTATGGTCATAATGTAAGTCACGAGGAACACAGTGAAGAGTAAAATCTTGAAATTGTGAAGATTCTGGAATCCAAGAAGCAGGAATTCTGTGACTATTGTGTGATTGTTCCCAAGCATCGCCTGAGGACAGGGGAAACACAAATTAGAAATCACAACATTTGTGATATCCTGAGATGAGACATGGTTAGAGGTTACATTACACACCTCCCCCTCCCACACCCCCTTTATTGCTGCCTCACCTTTACCCCTGCACCGCCATCTCCTTTCCATTCATATTGTCTCTACTACACCCTTTCTCCGATACCCCATATTTCTCACTGCCCGATATCTTTGTAAATACTTTACCCTTCATATTGTCTCACTGCACCCTCGATATGTGCAAGGCTCCCTATCTCCATTCTTTCATGTCCAGTCCTGAAAAATAGCTTCAATATAGAACATTTCCATAGTCTGGATCATGAGTCATGAGTACAGATGCAGAAGGCTTCATTGTTCCTTCCCATAACACGAACTCATTATATAAGACTTTCCACAGGGCTCAAAGGTAGGGTAGAATGTCCCAACATCCTGTATCCCACAATACCCAACACAGAGGGGACAATAAAGCCTACTACATCTGTACATCACCCACTGTAGCTGTTACTAACCATCTTGGGCAGGCTTTGATACCCACTGATCTACTGCTGTATCTGTAAGTTTCCCCAAACAAAACATAGCAATACCTGATTAATGGATTATTGGCATTTAACAAAACTGTGAGAAAATAATAATAGACGGAATCAAAGCAATTTTTTATTTGCGTTGATACTGTACATAGGTCCCAATGTCATGTAAACACAGCTATTTTTAAAGAAAATATTTTCCCTCCCTTCCCAATACCTTTGTCACTCCTTTACTCCCAATATATGCAAAGCTGCGTCTCTCCGGCCTTTCAAGGTTAGTCTTGAAAAACAGCTTCTAGATAAAACATTTCCATCGCTTGGACTTATGGCTGCAGATGTAGAAGGCGTCATTGTGCTGAACCTTCAGATAACACACAATATGTTGGTGCAAAATATCCCAACATATCCCCTAATATTCCACTGGAAAGGAACGATGAAGCCTGATTTATCTGCACCTCTCCCCACACCCACTGTGACATTTACTAACCATCTCGCTGTAAGCCAGGCTGTGATACCCACCGAGCTCCGGCTGTACCTGTAAGTTTCCCACCATAACATACTAATAACTGGAACATTCGCTTCTTACATTTGAGAAAAGTTTGAGAAAATAATAATACAGGGAATCCCAATGTAATATCATCACAGCTAATTTTTATATATATAGGCTATGTAGGTAAAATGCTCATTATTATACAGATGTGCCGACGACTATTCTAAAACTTGCCTTGGAAAATCTGGGGCTATCACCAACACAAGATCCAGGTACATGCTGGGTTCATACTGGGTTCATGCTGGGTACATGCTGGGTACATGCTGGGTACATGCTGGGTACATGCTGGGTACATGCTGGGTACATGCTGGGTACATGCTGGGTACATGCTGCAACATTTCAGTGACATTTCTACAGAGACTAATGGCCCATCGGATTAACACAGCAGGGTTCCCTGGCAGTCCCATTCTGTTTGAATGGGACTGCCATGGACCCCTGGTGTTAATCCGATGGGCCATTAGTCTGTCTGCAGAAATGTCACTGAAATGTTGCAAAAAATTGTTTAGAACAGCTCATCCTGATATATTAATAATTAATCTATTGAAATGTTGCAGCACGTACCCAGCACGTACCCAGCATGTACCCAGCATGTACCCAGCATGTACCCAGCATGTACCTGGATCTTGTTGGTGATTGCCCCAGATTTGTTTTAGAATACTCGTTGGCACTACAGTAGAACCACCCCTACTGCAATTCATACGAATTCAACTTACCACAGTATCCCACGCTTTCCACCAGCTATAATAACCACAGCAATTATTAGACTCAGTCAGTATCAGGCTCAGCTTTCTCAGGGAACCACATTAGCCTTCCCTGGTAAACGTCCTCAGTGAGATGTATGCAGCATCGTGATAAGTCTTTGTGGTATAATTCTCTGTGCTTCTTGTTGACCCTACAATACGGGAGCTTCTCCTAACGCCGGGCAGCGTGTCTGACAGTGGCAGGCTGTAATGTTTACTACACTCAGATTGATAGATCTTTTATACTTTTTATGCAGTTAACACAATCCTTGACAATCCATGATTCTCATTGTACAGAATCCCATGGAGACTTCATCAGAACGAGTCAACGTAATTCAGGGAGGAAAACATCAACTCCCAGTCCCAATTAAGTTAATAGACTTACATCACATTGCTACAGTTTGGTATCTTCATCTTGCAGATAATTTAACCGTTCGCCGGCCAGATTAATTTCAGGTTGGGATACTGAAGACAGCTGAGCACTGTTGGCTTTTGTTGATTTTCCTTCTTGTTTGTTGATGTCTTACTTCTGTTGATTTGTGCTTTTCCATAAGACATTAGGGGCTCGAATAAGAGCAGGCTAGTAATAGCGATGTTGGGAAAATATCAGCCCTGTGCCTGTGGTATTTGGGTGTGTGAGACTGGTCTTGGAGTTTGGAGCTAAAGAGTCATTAGCATATGGTCGAAAATGGTCACAATGAGGTCTTAGATTTGCATGCGTGTAAATGTGCATGTGTCACGCCTGTCTCAAATGTATGATTGTGCATAATAATTACCTATATGTAATGTCATCGCATATTTTCCTCATCATCATGCGTAATTAAAAGGGCAACCTGTGGAGCATCTCGTCATCTGGTGTCCAGAACAGACTTATTTGGGCCTTATAACTTCTGCCACTTCTTCTCCCGCTTCTTGGTCTATTATACTGCAAAGTATTCAGAAAGTCCCGCACTTGTAGACAAGGGGCAGCATGATTTAGTTGCAAGGAGGTTGTTCCCCAGGGTGATGGGCTAAGTGTCACTTGGGGGTTTGTTAGTCTTTCCTGTACACCTCACTTCCTTGAAGAATTTGTGCCCATCCATTGGAGCGGGTGAAGTGTCAAAGAATTTAGGCCTGTGGAGGCTGAGAAACCCTATCTGAGGTTGCCATCGGGCAACGGGGAGTGGCTTGTAGGACAGAGGAGCATACAGAAGTGCGTCGTTGATAGCGCTCTGAGAAGAATCAGGCCATCGAGAACCAGAGAGGATCATGGTGGGGATGATGGGTGAAGAGGTTACTGAAGGTGCAAGCCAGGGAGGTCTTCTGTTGGAGCAGGGAAGAGGTGATGAGCATTGCTTAAGAACGGGGTGGGTGGCACTGCAGGAGTAATGGCTGGCAGTGGCCAAAGAAGTCCAGGGGAGGCAGCACAGGACAGGAGAGGCATGAGAAGACGCACTGATTTGCTGGTGGACAGTGGCCTCAGCAGTGTGTGAGGCTGTGCAAGTTTGCTTCCCTAAGTGTGGCCTTGGGCAGCGGCGCTCCTTTCTGCCGGAGCAGCTGAGCACAGATAGATGGAGTAAGCAGATTGAGTGTCTACGAGAAGACACAGTGGGTCTCCTCAGAACAGAGCCAGGCTCATATAGGTGCCACAGGTGGTTGGTAAGGAGAGACTTTGGGGTAAGAAGGGTAAGGAGGGTTTAAGGAGTGGGGTAAGGGGGTTTGTGAGAGTGTGGGGGGGGGGGGGTGGGTGGAGGGGAGTTCTTGGAGGAATAAGGATTGTGGTGGGCTCATGGTCCTAGTTTTTGGGTGGAGGCAGGTGGTCAGGGCTCCAGGGAGATCGGGATGTTGCCTTAGCTTCCCAATGTCCTGTCTAGTGTGGTTGGGCCAAGTAGTGTGGCAATGAGTCGAGTAATGCAAGGATGGGCCCAGAGTGGCGGTCATGGTGGTCAATTTACTGAATTGGGGGCAGTGGAGATGCCGCTGGGTCTCAGACTGTATCTGGTGGTACAGGTGCAAGTTCATGTACAGTAGTGTACAGGAGGCAGCGGAGGGTGGTTTTGGTGAAGAGGCTGTATTATTTATTTTAAGCCCGCCCCTCCCCACTTCCCAAGCTAGTAGGTCCTTTCATTCTATTGGATATGGACCCAATGTTGGTCTTTCTCCCTCCTAATAGAGGTTAATGAGAATTTTAATCCTTATAGAGGTATATTAGTATTTTATCTGGTAGTGTTAGGACTTGCGAACGGGTGTCTGCCTTGTCATGGCTCGCAAGCTTACAACGCTTTGGCCAAAAGGTTAAACCCCAATGACCCTTTTTCAAGAGAACATATAAGAATTTTACTGTGTATTTCTGTCATATTGGATGTAGCATTGGGCTTCTCTGTCGTTTGTTGTATTATTTAGGCCCCAGGGTATTTATTTATTAACTGGGGTTCAGAGAGGGAGGCTAGTAAAGGGGGGCTATTCTTGGAACATGGGGATGACTCGCCAATGTCCCGGTGTGACAGGAGGGGGTAACCAGGCTATACAATAAAGGTCAAGCCCGTTTTGTTTACCCCTGCTCTGTGTATAAGGGTCCAAGAGTGTTAGCTCTTGGGTCCAGTAACATTGTACCATTCCAATGAACTGTGTGTAATAAAAGCATTTTTTTTAATGTTTTTCCCTTTCCGGGCGTGCAATCAAGCAGGGATTGCTAGGGTAAGAGTTGCAATGGGGGTTTTGTGGAGGAACCGTTGACAGAATGTGCCAAGGAGGTTGGGGTCCGGAGTTGCCTGTTCCCCTTTAAACGTACCCGGGAATCATGTCTGACTCTCGGATACATGTAGGCACATTGTCCCAGCAATACCTGCCATTAAAAATGCAAGCACGACTCACCACTAGGGTAACCTGCTTCCGCACAGTCCAGAAAGGAGAATGAGGTGAATATACAGACCGCAGCAACAGAGATACTTTATCCGTCTGCTTGTCAGTGGTCCCAGAGTCCTGACCCTTCTCCTCCTCACGATCAGTGAACTGCCTCACTTCCGCGTCAGGTGACTCGTGACGTCGGCGCGGGTCATCGATCAGTGGGAGAACTACGAGGGGTTCTCGGCTTCCTCCTCAAACTCGGCGATTCAGACACTCTGCAAACAGCAACCTGTAGTCTCTCAGCAACCTACAGTAGTGCCAGCTCCCAACCAGCACTGTACAGCAACCAGAGCAACCAGAGCAAAAGGAGAGAATAGAGAGAGATCTAAGAAAGATAGAGTTCTTTCACCCATGAAAGACAAAGGGGCCCCACGGATTACCAGAAGAGGTAAGCGAGGGGGGATCAATAGACAGAAGAACGGACAGATATGGTTCCCCACAACAGAGACATTAAAAGAAGTGGGTATATTCAATCTGTCCTCTAAAATTATAAACAATGAACATATGCATGTTTTAAAGAAAGGACTGTCTTTAGCACTCTCTAGCAAACCCAAATTATTTGATTTGTTTATTGATTTGAAAAAATTTATTAGAAAGATGACATTAAAACGCCATTATTTTAAATTACAAAATTTTAATATCAACAATGAATGCAAAGGTTCGGCCACTGAGGACTTGGATTTGAATTTATCTTATTATGAATTAGAAAATTCATTAGCAGAATTAGAAGATTTTACTATTCATGATACACTAACGGATAATGCAACCATAAATCTTATAGAGGCTGACATAAAACACACAGGGTTTAGACCGAAGTCCATTTTCAATCCAGTCCAATCGAAGGGGACCTTTTTAGATACCTATTTTGCACTAGTTTATAAAGATTTTAAGTTAATGTGTGAGAAAGATTTTAACATCAAAACAATGAAGAACAATTTATTTAAATGGGAAGAAAAAGCTTTAGAAGATTTGAAAAATGATACAAGTATAATAGTCAAACAGGCGGATAAAGGGGGAGGAATAGTTGTTCAAAATAGGGAAGATTATATTAAAGAAGGTCTGCGATTAATTAATGATACAACAACCTACCAATTGTTGAAAAGGGATCCCACAACAGACTTTCAAATTGATTTAGAAACAATGCTTAAAGAAGCGCTTGCTGTGGGTATACTAAATAAGAAAGAGTATGGTTATCTCTCAATAACTTACCCTAAGATCCCCTTTGTGTATCACTTACCTAAAATCCACAAAAATCCGATCCAACCCCCAGGACGGCCCATAGTGGCGGGCATAGATAGTCTTACATCTAATCTTTCAAAGTATGTAGACTCTTTTCTAAAAGATTATGTGGTTGAGCTCCCTTCCCATATTAAAGATACCACTCACGTACTTAATTTTATTCAACCAATTCAATGGCAACAAGGATTTATTTGGGTCACATGTGATGTGGAATCATTATATACCAACATATCACATAAAGACGGAATGTTAGCCATTGCCCATTTTCTAACTAGGGATACATCTATATCTGCCCCACAGCGAGAATTTATTTTAGACTGCATACAATTTATATTGACTAGGAATTATTTTAAATTTTGTGACTCCTTTCATCTTCAAACAAAGGGAACTGCCATGGGGACATCCTTCGCTCCCAGTTATGCGAACCTTGTGATGGGCTACTGGGAGGAATTATGTATATGGCATAACAACCCCCATTTGGCAAATTTAGTTTTATTCAAACATTTTATACTGTAGATGATATTTTAATTATTTGGAGAGGCAGCCTAGTAGAATTAGAAGGATTTTTAGGTTATATCAATTCCAATTGTTTTAATTTAAAATTTACGTATGATCATAGTCCGACTAACATAGTGTTTTTAGACTTGGTGCTAACTAGCAATTCCGACAATGAGATTATCACTACAACGCATTATAAAAAGGTGGATAGTAATACATTTCTGGATGCTGCCAGCAAACACCATCCAGGATGGATTGCAAATATAGCTTACAGTCAGTTTTTAAGAATCAGACGTAATTGTAACAAAAGGGAAGATTTTATTAAACAATCTGGATTATTAAGAACTACATTTTTAAATAAAGGTCACAATAAATATAACATTCAACAGGAGTATGAGAGGGCACTTAATATGGAAAGATCACACACATTGCAAAAGAATATAAAAAAGACTAACAAAGATAGTCAAGAAGTGCTATTTATTACCCAATTCAATGGTGCATCAGTACAGATTAAAAATATATTAAGTAAACATTGGGACATTCTAAAATGTGACCCTCTCTTAGCACCATCCATATCAGAACGACCAAAAATAGTCTACAAGCAAGCACGGACGTTTAAAAATATATTGGCACCATCTAAATTAAGGAAAATT